>NC_072731.1:266980627-267288443 GCF_026930045.1 Uloborus diversus
AGCTAGTCCCAGTGCCTGTTGCTGGTTATCAACAGGCACTGGGCATGGTATTTCTATGCAAAATATTTTGACTTAATAAACTATTTTATGAATTTTATGCATAGCAAAAGTTATTGTTGTACATATGTATATTCAAGTAATACGGGTCTTAGTTTTAAAAATTATTCCCCCCCCCCTCGCCCCATTTTTGCTCTTTGAAACTTTCAGGTAATTTTTCATGAACTCACAAATCACAATCACACCTGAATATTATTGCCTTTCTAAATTTAAATTCTAATTTCAACAATAACCCATTTGTTCCCAAAATAAAACTACTTTTGTCATAACATATGATAACTTCTTGTGAATCTTTTCAATTTCGAAATATGGCTCTATAAATCTGAACTTCCACATTTATTGACTATTGCAAGTTAATCAATGCAAGCTGAATAAGCTCAAGTTTGCATTCAGAGTATTTATCACTGTTTAAGCTGCTTTTGTATATTTTGAGATGTAGAGACTGGACTGTGGACTTTCATAAACTTTTCTTACTTCCTAATTTTTAAATTTACTCGAGAACAGTTGAAATGCCTTATTGGCTGAACAGCTAATAATACATACATACAAATAATTGATTTGCATACTTATAAATGATTTGCAAACCTAATATTTTTAGAACTTAATAGTGCAAACTGAAATAACTTTCTGGGTAGTGTTTTTGTCCTAACCGCCCTTATATTGTAATAAACCACTCTATAGCTATTGTTAATAAATGTTGAAACCAGGGGGGGGGGGGGAGTGACTTCAAAAACTCCTCTCTGGCAATGCCATTGAACTTGGGTATTTTAGTTTCTTCCCATGAAAGTTAAAAGCACTTATGAAAGTTTTTTTTTTTTTTAAGTATTAATTTGCTGATTCTAGAAAATATACCAACCTCTGACAGCTGCAACCTTTGAAAAACCTCAAAATTAGACCTCTTGGTATCTGCTTCTCTTTATGACCAAACTTTTCAAACATTTTCAGAAAAACTTTCGACGTAGTAGATCTTTCATCAAAGTGTCTCTCGTTGTAAAAAAAGCAATTTTGTTTTCCTATACTTTTTTGTATTATTGCCTTATTTCTATGTGTTTGTTGTAAATGAAATCTGCATACAATATTTTTAGTACAAATTTCTGATATTGCCTTGAAAACAAATTTTTTTTACCTTGAAAAGTACTTGAAAAGTGCTTGAATTTTTTCTGGCTAAAGGGTATGAACCCTGAAACCAAAACTTTAATATAAATTCACATGCTAAGCATTGATTAAGCACTATTAAAGCAGAAATAATGATTTTTTTTAAGAGTGAGTTAATCGATTTGGCAACTGAGGCATCCATGTATCTTTTGCTTATAGCTTGAAAATGGAAACATTGCTAATGTTAATTTTACTACAGGTAACAATTTCTAGGTTAGGTATTTGTTGCTTTTTGTTCCAACAGTATTTTATGCTAAATTGCTTGACAAAGTGTTTAGCATCAGCAGTAAAAATTAAAATTTAATTTATTAATTCAATTGTTTATTGTTAATATATAAATATGTATGCTTTGAACATTTATTAACATGACTTTGGTTCCTTTTAAATTTCCTTTTCTTGATCATCAGAAGGTTTTTTGATTTGCTGAGTAATTATTTAACATTGTTGAAATGTAGGGAGAAGGGAAAAATAAAAATGCTTCATATATTTTTATTTGAATTTCAGGAGTCGTCATTTTGCTATGATCCCAGAAATAGTGCTGATATGGATATTGATCATGATGTATTGTTTCGAGAAGGATTAAACTTGCAGGTATTTAGAATTTTAATTTTTTTGCAATTCCAGTTTAAAAAATAAAACTGGAGATAGTTTATTAAACTGGGAATTGAATAACAAAAATTAAATCTTTTTCAAAATGTTTTTTACTACATTGAAGGAAAAATGTTCAGTTAGTAAATTTTTTTTTCTTTTAAGTGTTATGTTCGTTACTTACAAAGGAAGATTGAGTTTTGTCCTTGTTAGGCTAGATTTAAAGAAAACTTTCTGAATAAGAACTATTTTTAAGTAAATGGGATGGAAATTGTACAAGTAAACGGTGCAAATAGTTTTGAGAAATTAATGGAAATGTCCCAGGCTTTTGTGCCAGATTGTTGTTTTTGATTAGAGATGTTTAACTTGAAATTTTGAAGTGGTGGAAAAAAACTGGTTTTTTAGTTTCGGAAAAAATGGAAAAATTGATTTTTTTATGAATAAAAATAGGGTTTCTTAGATCTGTGTTTCTCATAACCAGTGGTTGGAAGTAGCGCGCTACAAGTAGTGACGCTACTGTAGTAGCTACATTTTTTAGCAGTTTGTAGTGTAGCACACTACTTTTGAAAAAATGTAGAGTAGCGAGTAGTTAGCTTCAAAAAAAAAAAAGTAGTTTGTAGCGATTTGTGAAAACTACGTTTGAAAAAAGTTTCAAGAAATAATTGACCCCCCCCCCCCCCCCCCCCGAGGTTTCAAACAATCTGACTGCTGCAAGTCTTACGCGAGTAAAACTTGCATCAATCAGATTCGTAAGACTGAAACATACGAGCTGTCATCAGACATATTTTGACGCCATACGTTCTATCTGTTAGACACCATTAGTTTGTTTGGCATCGAAATGTTCACATTTCCCCAATATTTGCCTTGTGTAGGGCATGGCTTAGAAAGAAAAGAATAATAACTGCCAAATAGTATCACGTTTGTGTTTTCTGTCAGCAGAGAATGTCCTGTGGATGAACATTTTAGATGCCAATGAGATTATTGTGCCAAAATATCCTCCTAATATGGAAGCTGCTGTAAATGTTATAGAAGAGGATGACATTGAACTGCCTTTTGACCGGCTGACAATAAATATTACAGTGTAATAAAAATGTATGATAACGGAAATGCTTCCGTTTCATGCAAAATTTGCCCGTTAAGCAAAAAGGTATGAATGTCATCTGCATTTACTAACGAATCTCTACTTAAGTGAGGGGTGAGTTCCAAAACGTAGGTTGACATTTCGCGTTGAGGAAAAAAGTATCTATACGATTTTTTTTTATGAACGTACCAATTATTTTAGATATTTGTAAACACCCCTAAAACTACATTATTTTAGTCCATTGCTTAGGTTCAATTTTCCGAATTTAAACATAGAGAACTGATATTTTACTGTATTCAAAAAGAAACTGTTATTGGATAAAAATACAGTTAGGATGCACAAAAGCAATGGGAGAGAATGGCATAAAATGAAACAGTACGGTACGTATTGTATGTAGCAATAATAAAATGCAGCACTTCAATAGTACTGTACAGTAGATACAGTAATTATATTCGACGCACCTTTTACTTGTTCAAGAATATCGAAAATCTTTTAATTTCTTTAGTTGTCAGGAACTTTCTATTATTCCTTTCAAAGCTTTAGATAAACAGCCCGCTTATGTGAAATAATGTTTCATCAACTTCATATTTAGAATGAAAAAGATGCAGAGTGGCGATTTGTAAATTAACAAAGCGATGTTTCGACTAGTAGAGTGTGGGGTACTTTTTCTTTCAGTGTTGCTGAAAGGAAAATCCATTTACGAAACTAATATTTAGGACCCAATAAAGAAGGTGATGCTTAGGCCTTGTGATTCCTTTCCCAAAATTTTCGTGTTACGGGATGAGGAATTCGCTTAGCTCCAAAATTCGTTACGCGAGAAAAACTCGCTATTTATCCAGTCGAGTGTCGACACTAGCACATTGAAGTAAAGTAAGCATTCTTAGTTACTTTTCATATTTCGGATATTTATTAATATTTGACAATAAATACTCGTACAGCTTGATATATTTAAAATATTTCTTTAGTTTTTCTTTTTTATTGATTGAGGGTTGATATATCAACAAAATAAAGGTCAGTTATTAAGTATTTTTAGTTTTCTAGGCCATTCGGTAAAATTGAAAAATGCTCTTAGTTCTTTTTATCATTGCGTATAAGAGAGAAGATTGTGTCCAGGTCTGCCCCCCTAACTTGAAACTCAAAATCAATTAACTAGTTCCTACAAAATATAAGTCCTATAAAATTAACTCCTATAAGGAAAATTAAGTTTTTCTCTTTTGTTTAAAAGGTGTTTCTCACCATCTAAATCTTCTGTACATATACACTATATGGCCAAAAGTATTGGTACACTTTCAAAAACTTACATTTTTAAGGATTTTTCGAGAATTAAGAGAACAATTGCTCTGTAATTCTTTCACATTAAAGGCTCACTCCAGCTGCCATTTTTTAACAAAAATTACGACTACTATTCATTTAGGAGACGAGCAACAAATTGAGGAAACAGAAAAAGTTTCTGATCATTTTCCATTATAAATATCTGGTAATAAGCTATAAATTTCAGAAATAAGTTAAAAATCTATCTAGAACTCATTTTTATACTTTCGTGGAGGTATCTCTTATACCCACAGAGATATAAGCATTTCTTTCAAAAATGCAAAATTTTTTGAAGGTTTTCGACTCATATCGCGCAGAATTTTCCGTCAAACGCTACTAATCTTTCAGAATATTTGACAGCATATTAGAGAAACATAATAATACAATTTGAAGCTAAAATATTGAAAATTTTCTAAAATATGAAAGGTTAAAACCAACTAATTTTTCACTTCGCATGCGCGAAAGATAGCAATTTATAACTTTCATAATCGGAAGCCCAGATACATTCTACAACTCATAAAAAAATCCCACCGTGATATCTTTAAAATGTTAATAAAAGTTATCAGCGATCTAATGAGCCGAATTTTAATATTTCTTGGCTAGACGACGAATCGTGAGGGATTGTTCGCCAAAAATCCATTCTGATCATGAATCACTCTGCAACGATAACAGGAAAGTGTGTCCTTACCATTCATCACCTATCCAAGAATTATAAAAAATTCGGCTCATTAGATCCCCAATAACTTTTTGAGTTTTAAAGATATTGAAGAGGATTTTTTTATGAGTTGTAGAATACATCTAAGCTTTGAATTATGAAAGTTATAAATTGCTATCTTTCGCGCATGCACAGTGAATTAATCGTTCACTGCGCTCGAACGTGATTAATTGCTTTAAACGTTCATATTTCATTAAATTTTCAATATTTTAACCTCAAATTTCATTCTTATATTTCTCTAATATGCTGTCAAATATTCTGAAAATTAAGTAACGTTTGACTAAAAACTCTGCTTGATTTGAGCCAAAAACCTTCAAAAAAAAAAAAAAAAAATGCATTTTTGAAAAAAATGCTTGTATTTTCGTGGGAGATACTTTCAATAAAATATAAAAATAAATGTTTGATAGTTTTTTAACTTATTTCTGAAATTTATAGCTTATTCCAAAGTATTTGCAATGAAAAATGATCAGAAACCTTTTTTCTGTTCCCTCAACTTGTTGCTGGTCTCCTAAATGAATAGTAGACTTAGCTTTTATTGGAAAATGACAGCTGGAGTATACTTTTTATGTAAAATAAATTACAGAGCAATTGGTCTTTTATTTCTCCAGAAATCCGTAAAAATTCTTTTTTTTTAAAAGTGTCTCAATACTTTTGGTCATATAGTGTGTGTATATCTATATGAAATTTTAATCAAATTATGACTGCATCTATTTACATTTTCAAGTAGCCGAGTTGCACTTCTTGAATGAAATACTCACTGTCAGGAAAGGCTTAAAAACTTGAAGGTTGAATTCCTTCAACTTTTTAAATCCTTTATTGCAGCGGATATTCGTAAAAAATGTTTGGAATGGCCTAGTAAAGGAATGAAACAATAAATTATTCTTAGTCTATGTTCAAGTGAGCAAATTTATTAGTCTAAACCAGTTTTCTAATTTTTTCGTTCAATCTTCACACGGTGTGTATATATATGCATTTTATTTGTTTATTTTTTTAAAAGTAGCGAAGTAGCGACTACTTTTCAAAAGTAGTTTGTAGTTGCTACATTTTGAAAAAAGTAGTTGTAGTTTGCTACAAAAAAAAAAAAAATAGTTTTTCCAACCACTGCTCATAACATGTAAAGAGTTAAGCATAAAAAAATACTAGATGCAATCCACACATTAACCCATCTTCTTTTTCTGCTTGACAGAAATACAAATAAAGGTAAGTTAATTCGAATTTTTTTTTGTTTGTTTTATAACTTGGTCAAACACTAGAAATAAGTCAAGTTGTCGTTCAAACTATAATATTGAGTATGGTGTATCTAATCATAACAATGACATTTTTAGATTGCCTTGAAACTTGAAATAATAATTTTAATTTTTGACTTTCAAACATGAATAATATTGTTTGAAAGAAAAATAAGTATGATTTCTCTCCCTTACAATGTAATTTTACTGTCTGAAAATGAAAGCTATTGAGTCTTGATTTTTTTCCAATCCAGTCTAAGCCCAAAGCAAAACGATATTTATTTTTCATTTTCTTTCCAACAGAAACTCCAAACAAAAACTGTGTAATGGTTTCTAAAGGTGATCCGAAACTTAAGTTGGAGTTTTAGTTTATTCATACGGCAGTGCTAAGCATAGTAGTAAAAGTAGTCATACTTGCACTTTGGAACAAAACTGAGTTATTATAACCAAGTTTTTCTCTGTAACTAAAAACTCTAAAGCTTTTGTCGGATGTCTTTTCATCCATAAGCTCATTACGTTTTGCATTGAAAAAGGCGTTCCCTGTAACGCCGAAACACATGTCTGCTGTAATCGGCAATTTGTGCTTTTTTGACGTTGTTTTTTCTTACTTTACTGTTCAGCACAAAGGTATTTATTTATCTTACTAGCCTCAATGTTTTTGTAAAATTAGATTATGACAGCCAGGAAACTGAATATGAGAAAAATTCTGGACATTACTCAAGATTTTCCTTGCAATATTAATTAAAATTCAGTAAGATATTGTGATCTTCTTTTATATTTGCTGTGTTGTGTAAAAATTTATTATTTCGATGTGTATTTATACCATATTACCCCGCATTATCCAGTATGCCGCAAAATTCAAGGGTCACCTGATTTTCAATAGCACTTGCCTGGCCCTTTCCGGCATGCCAAAAAAATCGAGGTTAGAAGAAAAAAATTAATACTATAAAAAATATATGTTCAGCTTAAAAATGAATATAAGTTCTATTCATATCTTATTAGTATTAATGAACAGTTTAATTTTTTTGGAAAAATATTTACTAACAATGTCATTTGTTATTTTAACAAAAAAAAATATTGCTTAATAACGAATAATTTTATAAAAAATTTAAGTTAAAATTAGGTAAGCAGACATTTAAGCAGTAAGTTACCGCCCCTTAACCAGTGCTAAAGAATTTACCACAGCTATACAGTAGATAAAAATTAAACTAACATAAAAACAAACCTAAAATTTATTAAAAAAAATTATGAACAAATCGCAACAACTTTGATTGCTTCTGAATCGATTACTTTATTGGTATATAATTAAATCCATTAATAATGACCTACCATAAATAACAAGCTCATATTGTAAGAAATACATATATATATTTTTTTGAACGAAGGTTTTTGAAGAATTTTTGGTTGAAAGAATTTTTTCCCCTTACAGTGGTTTGCTTTCTGATTGGAACTGAATGGGGAAATTTACTTTTGCTTTGTTGCAAAATGAACCTCAAATTATCCGGCATGCTGGAAAATTCGAATTTCCCGGCGTGCTGGTCAACCTCACTGTTTTTTTGGCATGCCGATAATGCGGTGTAATACGGTAATATTTTGTTATTTGGCTCCCAATTTCAAATTATTCTTTTACTTTAGCAAGAAGTTACGTATACACCACGTCTTGTTCTTCTTGATTTAAAAGGTAATCTTCAGAGCATAAGCACAGAGAGCCCCTTGTATAGGAACCCTCATGAGAGCAAAAACGAAACATTATGGTATGTCAGATAATATATTTTTATTATTTACAATAAAAGTGTTTTTGGTCATTTTTAAAAATATTTTAATGTGTTTAATGAATGTTTCACATTCTCACATTTGATTTCCGGAATTTGAAGCACAAGCATTAACTCTTAATATTATAATATACACAAGTAATATGCATATTCGTTGCATTTAAATAATTATTTACGAAAAAACAGCTGGGGAAGTTAAATGTTTCTAAACTTGTAGCATTCACTATACTATGGCTAATGTTAAATTAAGGGGTGATTGAGCACCCTCTTAAAATTTGAGTAAGAAGCTAAAACTTTTACAGCATAATATGAGTCTAAAAAAAATAAGGGGTGTTCTGGACTTTAGCTTGATTTTTTTTTTGAACCACTTTACTACACAGTACATTTTGTCCCCCCCCCCCCCCCCTCCAAAATTCAGTATGTGTGGCTTAAATAGGTAAATCCAACTAATTTTGTGATTCGTTAATTGTTATCAAAATCATTGTGTCTCAAAGTGATCACATTAAGTGGAGAATACTGTATTAAAGATTATTTTTACTTTTAAAGCAACATAATCAAATATGTAGCATTGTTTTTTCAATTCAATGTACTTTTTTTAACCCCCCTCCCCATGCATATGAAGTTTGGGGGAAGGGGGTTGAGCACCCTCTTTCAGTTGAAATAGGAAGCTTAAATTCTTCCAGTAGATTTCTATAAACAAGTCTAAAAATATTGAGGGCTGTCCTGTTATGTAGGAGAAACGTTTTTTTTACATGTGTTTTTGAACCACCCTACTGTGTACTTACAATCACTAAGTACATCAAAGCATGAAAATGCTACATAATTAAAGAAAAAAAGGTCAACTGTTGATTGTCTACAATGGTTCTGAAACTCATTTATAGCTACCCGTCTTATCAGAGTCAGAGAAGTCCGACTGCAATGGGGAGGTCCCAGGTTCAAATCCAGGCTAGGCCATGTACTTTCTCTCTCCTGTCCTTTCTTGGTGTGAATGTGTTGTTGCACCGTGAATGGTTTCCTACCCTATCAATGGGTTCTTATGGCATGTCTGTATGGCGGAAGTCGGACTTTACACCAAATTACAATACAGTTGGAAAAGTGAAGCAATGCATCCTCCAAATTGCTAGCTTAGCTGGCAGAAGACAACAACAACAATCAGGGAATGGACCTTTTCTATACATGATAAGTATTATATGTAGGCTTGCCAGCTTTCTGAAATATTCAACCGGGACACCAGAATACTCCCCCCAGAGGAGCAAGTATTCAAAAAGTTACAATTATGAGCCTAAACCAGGGGTACCAAATAATACATGACGCAAGCAAATACTTTTAAACATTTTATTTCCTACAATTAATTTTTTTAAGTTACTTTAGTAAGAAGAAAAACTTTGAACGGGAAATAAAAATTTGAACAGTATTTACAGGTTGTTTGTATTAACTAAGACTTTTTAGAAAGTCTTTTTAATTTTTAATCTTGTTGTAAAAATCCTCACAAGCTAATCTGGTAGAAATTTAGAGCCAGACTAACAAGTCACATAATCGCTATTTTACAGGAGATAGGGAAAACATTTTTCTGGCGCATGCAAAGGATAGGAAGTGCGCTCTTTTAACACTGATAAATAATTACCAATGATTTCTTTTTTTTTTTGCAATTTCGTTTGTGTGACTCGATATGAGCTAGGATTCTACATACAATGCAGTAATTATCTGAATATCGCAATTTTTGGACTTATATCAGTCTGGCTCAGGCAACTGTCAGTCTGAGGTACAGAAATGACAAAGTTATTATTTTAAATAATCTTTCAGTTGATTATTTTTGGTCATTTGTAATCAAATTTCTCTTTTTCCGGGACATGGAGTAATCCGGTCGGGACGCCGGGATTTTGTCTGAAAACCGGAACTGTCCCGGTCGAACCAGGATGGCTGGCAAGCCTAATTATATGTGTAGTATATTGAATGAAATTTTTTAAAGGGGTTGAGCTCATATTTTAATAATTATTATTTTTTAAAATACAGTAGACCCTCTCAATAAGGAACACTAAGGGGACCAGCTATTTTGTCCCTTAAATAGAGGTGTCCCTTATTTGGAGGTGGATGAATTGATGCATGCCATGTACTTAGTAGTATAACATCACAATAAACATTAACTCTTAACACTTATGATTAAATACTGAAAGGGTCATTCCATATCAAATCAACCAATAAAAAATAAATTTTGAAGGTTAATGTTTTGGATTGTTATGATTTTTTGTCTGTTTATTATATTTACCTCCAGGTTGAAAAAACTGAAGTTTCAAATTTTTTCAACAATTCTTTGCAAAGTTATGCATTTTTTAAATTTTGGAGGAATCCAAAATTTTGCATTGATTAAAATCTCTAAGGGCTATTATTAGAGTATTATTTGACTTAAAAGGTTAAAACTTGTGCTGTTTTGTTCAGTCTTTTATAAGGTTTTCAAAAATATATAACAAAGCCCAGTTGCTAAAAAAAATTTTTTTATAATTTTTTTAATAAAAAAGTTTTTTTTTAATTTGTAAAAATTCAAAATCGAAATTTTTAATTTTCTTGAAAAAAATATATGTTACTTAGCCTTTTGTTAGCAACATTTATTCAAAATTTCAAGACGGCATTCTTTTGGTATCATGCAGAAAATTTTTTTTACCTCTTTCAACAGTGCTTTAATGGGTCATTCCATGTCAAATCAACCAATAAAAAATAAATTTTTAAGGTCAATGTTTTAGAATGTAATGATTTTTTATCTGTCTATGATACACACCTCCATGATGATAAATCTGAAGTTTCAAATTTTTTCAACAATTCTTTTCAAAGTTATAAATTTTTTTAACTCTGGAAGCATCATAAATTTTACATCGTTTAGTAATCTTTAAAAGGCTATTATCAAAGAACTAATTGACTTAAAAGGTTAAAACTTGTGCTGTTTTGTTCATTATTTTAGGTGATTTTTAAAAATATATAACAAAACCTAGCTACAAAAAAAAAAAAAAAAAAAAAAAAATCATTTATTTAAAAAAAATTATTTTGTAAAAATTACAAAATCAAAATTTTTAATTTTCTTGAAAAAAAAGGGGGAAAAAAAAACAGGGTACTTAGTCTTTTTTAAGCAACATAAATTCAAAATTTCATGATGGCATTTTTGTGGTATCATGGAGAAAAAAAAATTTCTCTTTCAAACAGTTGCTTTAATTTTATTTATAAAAAACATTTCTTCTAATGAAAAGTAGTTAAAGTTTAAACCGGGACTATTGCGTAGAAAAACAAGTACTTGGCAGTATTGCAAGCATATTAACAAGTTCAAACAATTTTTTCGGTGAAAAAATATTTATTATTGAATAAAAAATCTAGATTTTATTTAAATTTGAAAACTTCAATTTAAAAGTTACTGAAGCTTTTTTAGCCATATTTTAAAAGCAAATTTAAGTTTTATTTATATATAATTTAATTGCTACAATATAAAATTTAATATTTTTTTAAAGCCCATTAAGAAGCAGTTTGAGATGTGTGTAACTCACTTTGCTACTATAGAACTCAATTTGTAAGTCCTAGTATAGATATACTTGATTTTTATGTAAGATTTCAGTTGCTTTTGCCATTTCCTCTTTCGAGACTTGGTATATTCTGCTTGTAGCAGTGACAGGATGTAATTTGCACAGAACAAAATTTTTAGGAATGATCAAAATGTCTGCTTTTCTTGGATAAATGAATGATGATGATGGTTCGCTAGGATGAAGGAAAGAAACCTGGATTTCTTCTTCTACCTGATCTTTTGAAATTACATATCTTATCCACCATTTGCTGTCATAAGCACAAGCAATATAGCCCACAATTTCTTCAAACTGTACATCCTCATTATGAGGGATCATGAACTCGGGATCCTCTGTACTAGAGCCTGGTTTTGGATCTTTGCTAAACTTACTCATAACATCATCAGTTTCAGGAACTGAAGAATGTTTTTGCTTACTTAATTGTATGCGACATGCAGTACAAATTTTCTTCCTTCTTCAATGCCATATGTTAGTGTTGTCATCCACAAGCTTGCAGTTCTTAGATCTTATTTCATCCAATGTCCTTCCTTTTTAAATGGATTGCAGCAAAATATGCTCCATATTGTGTATCCATTTTCAACTGAAAGTCGGCTCTCAACAACAAAAACATGCATAAATTTAACATTAAAATAACAATATATATATATATATATATATATATATATATATATATATATATATATATATATATATATATATATATATATATATATATATATATAAAGGAATCAAGCCAAGGGTACCAATAACACCTCCTCAAATACTGTACAGCCCCCCCCCCCCACACAGGGATGAAACCTCTTTACAGAGAAAAATGCCCCTTAAACATTCCCTTAAATCTTAATGGCACAGTCTCTGCCATCCCTCCACCCCCTTTGGATGATAGAGCTGATCAAGCAGTATGAATTGTTACATGAATAAAGATGTTGAAAGAGGAAATATTTTTTTTTCTTATGATACCACAATAATGCCATCATGAAATTTTGCATAAATGTTGTTAAAGTAAGACTTAATAACATAAATTTTTTTCAAAAAAATTTAAAATTTCGATTTTGAGTTTTTTTAAATTAAAAATTTTTTTTTTCAAAAAAATTAAAAAAAAAAAGAAAAAGGTAGAACTAGGTCATGTCATATATTTTATAAAACCTTATTAAATACAGAACAAACCACTACCAGTTTTAACTCTGAGTCAAATAGTTTTTTAATTACGGCCGTTTAAAGAAAACGTGTCGGGAAAAATTTTCAACTTCGTCAAAACTTTAAAATATTATAACTCAAAAACAAATGAGCGAAAAAATCCAAAACTTTGTATATTTTCTCTGTTGTGGTAATACTCCATTGGAACAAAAAATGAGCAAAATCTAAAGACATGATGTTTTGACCATTGGTTGATTTGATATGGAATTACCCGAAAATGTTTCATATGCTAAATAAAATTCACAATTATTCAAATTTCTAAGTTTATATTTTATTAATTAAAATTTAATCAAAAATTTTGTAATGACAAAGTTTTGTAGCATACAAAAATAATTTTGAAGTAATTCATTACATATATTTGCTTTACGTCACGTAATTTACAATGTGAATTACGATTAATGTTCACATTTAAAGTTTTATATACAAAACTAATTAGTTGCTGTGCACTCTACATCGGCTTTGAACCTGCTTGAATAAGTTGTTGAGAGGGCAAATCATGCATTTAATTTCAGCAATTTTTTTTTCAATACATTACTTGTTTCCTTCATATATGTGTTTGTGTATGTCAAACATGCCTCAAATAATTTTTAGAGGAATAGTGGAACTTGAATTCCAGTAAATTCACTATTTCTTATGTGCTTATACATTATTTTTTAGACTTTGTGACTGTCTCTTAAACAGAGTGTTCCTTAATTAGCGGTAAATACATGGAAATCCCTATTCAAAGGGACTGGTACCAGAAAAAAAGTCCCTTAAATAGAGGTGTCCCTTAATAGAGGTTCTACTGTAACTTATATGTTACATTTCTTGAAAAAGAAATTTTTTATTTATCTAAGCTAATCCTTCAAATGCTTGTTTTTTCTTCAGGGAAGGGGCAGTAGATGTTGTGAAGCAAAGTAGCAAAAGAAAGAATCCATTTTTAGAAGAATGTAAACACACAATTACTTTATCTTCTAACTATGCAGTATGTTGTTTTAATAGTAACTACTGTAATTTTTTTAAGAGTTGTGAATAATTTAGTGTTTTATATCTACCTCAGAGCCTTACTAACGTAAGTCCGAAAATTGCGATTTTCGTATTATTAGTGCATTGTATGTAGAAATCTATTTCACATCGAGTCATATGAACATATTCCTAAAAAAATCTTGTGTAATAATTTACCAGTGTTGAAAGATCGCAAGTCCAATCTTTTCTATGCAACCATTTGTCCACTCAACTGTAAAGTAGCAGTTATGTGACTTACGCTACTCTAGCACTGAGGTACAGATATTTTGATTTGATTCTGTAAAAATTGTTTTTTTTTAGTTTAAAAGTAATTTTGTCTTTGAGCCTTGCATGTATGCTTTATTTTTAAAAGCTCCTTAATTTCTGAATCCTAATATTGTGGTTTTATTCTGTTTTTCAAATTAATATCATGTTTTTTTTTTTTTTTTTTTTTTGCAGTGAATTTAACTGAATATTTTATCATGCATTTTTATTGCATACCTTATTTATTATATCTTGAAAGCCGTTTGCTTAGTTTTCTGGGCTTTTCGTCCTGGTGAATGATATTTTTTACTAATCAGTGAATTTTTGATTTTTCATTTTTTAATCTTCTACTATCAAATTCAGCTTAGCATTTGGCTAAAAGCTGTTCAGATTTGATGTGGTTGTCATTCCAGTGACTGCTTAGAGTGTTCGTTTTCCACAACCTAGTTAGAATGGAAATTAAAAAAAACCCCTCACTTTTCTTCTTTTTAAGCAAAATATTCAAGATGAAAAAAACTGAAGACGGTTATATAAAAGGAAAAATAAAAACTATAATATTTGGTGTGAAACTACTCCCCCCTCCTCTCTTTCCTTTACAAGAAATAAAGGGTAAATTACATGAAAGGGATCACTCCCTTACCCTTGTTGACCCCAAAAGCAAAATTTGAAATCATACTGGTATGACTGGCATAGCATTGTTATGCATGCATTATTACCTTGGTAGAAAATGATCAAATGATCCATGAGTTGGGTTCAAAAAATGAACATTCATTTAAAAAATATTAATCTACTTTCTTTATCTATTCTTAAGGTAAACAAAAAGAAAAAAAACCCAGGATCATGATTGGACCTGGATTTAGGTTTTTATTTGTGATTTTAAACCAAACCACAGAAAGATAAACTGGAAGTTGAATAGGTGAAAATCATCTATTGAGAGGAAGCATTAGCATAAAAAAAATATAAGAACTATAAAATTTACCACATTATTTCACCAAAAAAAGTTTCTCTCACTCCAAGCTCTGAGCTTGCAGTGGCAAATTTAGAGGTTTAGTGGCTCATCACAATGTACTTTTCAGGCCCTGCTGTGTCTATCACAGAACTATATAAAACAGTCATCATGTGCATTTTTGTATTGCCTTTAGGGCCCCTATTGTCACGTGGCCCCTTCACCATTACGACATGGTAAATCTGCCACTGCCAGCAAGTACTTCTTGCTGCCACAAAATTTTGTAAACAAGCAGAATAACTGACTGAAAACACATGTCTGGTGGAAGCCAGTCAGTGTGCTTTGCACCTAACAGACTTGGAGTGAAAAAAATATAGTGTTGCAGGCTTGTAAAAAAAAGCAATGGTCATGCCACCACCAGGAGATTCAAGAAAGTTTATGAATTAAATCAGAAGCAATATGAAAGAAAATTAGTTTAACTTGAACACAGGGTTGGCCGAAGAGTTGACGGCGCCTGGGGCAAAAGTTTCCTGTTGCCCCCCCCTCCCCTTACAGACAGAAAAATCAATTTAGTTATAACATCAGTGCATCACACGCGTGAATGCGTCATACTTGCATTTTTTAAATCTTAAAGAATAAAAAATCAGAGGGCTATGGATAATCATAGCTGCCAACTTGTAAGATTTAGCCTTACAATGTAAGATTTTTGAAGGTATTGTAAGTTTGTAAGATCTTATGGCATAATTGTAAGATAATTAGGTTTTAGATCTCTGGAGGGTATTGCTTTTTTGTAATGAGTTTCCTCTTATGTTGCTTCAGAAGAATAGAGAAACTGCAGATGAAGGTCCTAAGATAAGCTCCAAAGTGAATTTCGCTCTGTACAAATAGATAATTTGCCCGATGTTGTGCTAAAAAAGGGGAGGATCAATAAGAAATAGCTTGCTTTGGGAAGAAATTAGTTGATGTCAATGTTTCATTGAAGTAAGAAAGGTTCTCCTTTTCTATGCTTTCCATTCTAGCAAGCCATACCTCATAGCAATGCAGAGTGCAAAAGAATATTCAGTAGTGTCAGAAAGGCGAGGACAGAGCTGTGCAGTTCTCTGTCTGATAATAACCTGGGTAACATTTTAATCATTAAGAACTTACAAAAAAAAAAAAACTTTTGTTTTGAATAAGTTATTGAAATAAAATTTTTGAATGTTGCTAAGTCAGCAACTTAAGAAAGCTTAAGTTCCAGTTAAAGTAGTTTCAGCAAAAGCAGCTGACTGCATTAATTTACGAAAGAAAAAGTAAGATAATACAACAAGTTATTAGTTTCTTCCAAAAGAATATTTTTAAAGATTAATATTAAATGATGCATCTTACAGAAAAATATTAGACAATATTTTAAAAGTGCACACTTGTATTCTTAAATTTTTAAATGCGCTGGCCTGCCTTTTTGAAACTAACTGCTTGATGTAATCCTATATTTCTCTATTGTGAATCCAGTTTTCTTTTTTCGTTTTTTTTTCTGTGCTGATTAATTACAAGTAAAGATTTTAAAATATAATGTTTTTAGTTTTAACGGTTTGTTATGTGTTGGTTAAAAAAGTGTACAAATACAACCACGACATGCATTGTAAGATTTTTAAAGTTGATATGTTGGCAGCTATGGATAATGCAAATTAAAACATTGTTCTTAATACACTCTAAGACAAAAAAAAGTTGCACCAGGAAGGTGTGGACCGATGTGAATGAAATTTGGAGGGATGGTTCTTCTGCCTAAGATATGCAAATGATTAAATTTCCAGGTTAGGGTTGCGCATGCAACGCGCGCAGGGTGGCCCTAAGCACAGCGCAAGACCAGCCATATAAGGGCGTCCAGTAGAGCAGCAATTTTAATTTAACTCAATCTGATTTGTTAGTTACATCGTTTAACATTGGATTATGCCTTGAAATAAAGTTCGCAAGCAATTTACACAACCAGGAGTGTTCGAAAGGGGTCGCATAATTGGCCTCCGAGAAACTGGATGGTCATTTCGACGGATAGCACAGCACGTTGGTTACACTGATGTTACTGTTGCACGCATTTGGCGGCAGTGGACTCAACAAGGCACATATCAGCGTCAACCAGGCTCAGGGAGGCCGAGACAAACCGTACCGAGGGAGGACCGGAGGCTCGTAAGGCAAGCTCGTAACGATCCAACCAGCACAGTTGCAGACATCCAACGGGCTGTGGGACCTTCCATCAATCAGCCAATAAGTGGTCGCACCATTTGCCGACGGCTGCACGACATGGGACTGCGCTCACGTAGACCGTTACGATGACTGCCATTAACAGCATTGCATCGTCGGAAAAGATTGGAATGGTGCCGTACAAGACGGACATGGAGCGTCGAATGGTATCGCGTAGTCTTCACTGATGAGTCCCGCTTCTGTCTTGGTGGAGACGACAATAGAATCCGCGTGTGGAGGCAACGTGGTCAGCGCCAAGATTTACGGTTTATTCTACAGCGTCATACGTCCATGAGACCTGGTGTCATGGTGTGGGGCGCAATTGCATATGATGCAAAATCACCTCTAGTGTTCATTAACGGTGCTTTGACCGGCCAACGTTACGTTCAAGAGATCCTGCGGCCAGTTGCTTTGCCATTCCTGAGCACCCGTGTTCGGCCGCTATTCCAACAAGACAACGCTCGACCCCATATTGCTGCCGTCTCTAGAGCTTGTCTTCAAGGCCTAGACAGCATGGAGTGGCCGGCATATTCACCAGACCTGTCCCCAATCGAGAATGTGTGGGATGCCATGGGACGAGATGTCAACACTCCACCCGTACCTCGAAATCTGCCGGAACTCCATAACAAAGTTAAAGCAGCATGGGATAGACTACCACAGGACTTCATTAAGAACCTGTACGATTTGTTACCAAGACAATTAGCATGTTGTATTCGGAATAATGGCGGCCATACCCTATACTGAATGTTACCCATTTTGTGTATGTTGTTCAATAAATTTTGCTTATATCGTTCTCATTTTCTAATCATTTACTCTTCCATATACACTTAACATACCTTCCAAATGTCATTGTATTCTAAGACTTCCTTCATGGTGCAACTTTTTTTTTGTCTTAGAGTGTATTTATTATACATTGATACTCCAAAAACTTTTCGAAAAAGAAAATGTTAAAAATCCAAATATTTATCTTGTAAAATGTCACTCTAAAACATAAAAAATAAACAATTACAACTGAATTAGATACTCATATTGATCACACTAAGAACACGAATAAACAATTTGTTGATTTTAAATAGAAAATGTTTTTATCGAAGTAAATTATGAGATTAAAAATTATCGAAGATCAAAATTAAATTTTGATCTGGACTCATCCAATGCTTTGTTTCAAGAGGTTTTTGGTTTTACTTGTACCAACTTAATACCAGCTTTTATATATATTAAAAACAAAGATGTCATTTTTTGCATCAAATTTTTGTAAATTTTAGAGGAATTCCAACAACATCGAAAATCGCTTAGAATTGGGTTTTAGGAGCTTTAATTTCCGGAAATTACTGGCTTTAATATTGAATAATACTGCCTTACAATTGTATTTTTCAGACTTTAGTTTCAGAAAATATTCAGGCAAGGGTCTCCATACCGCCTTTCTTTACTATCACAAGCAATGGGTTTTTTAAACGACATTTACAAAACATTTAAGTGGAACAGCCCCTGAATATGAAACATTTCTTAAGCTTTTAGGACCATAATTTTTTGAAATTTTCCAAGGAAGGGCTTCAGATCCTCCTTCCCTTAAATCTTCAAAGTTTGTGTAAAATTGCGTTTTTGAAACTTTAATTTCGAAAACTTGCAGGGGAAAGAGGAATTGATTTCAACCTTTAAAAAAAAAAGCGATCAGGAATAGTCCCTGAGCTCCATCCTTCACCCTAACGTCAATAAACATGGCTTATAATCGCGTTTTTAAGGCTTCAATTTCTAGAAATTTCTACTGAGACCCCTATACTTTTTTTTTGCTATAGCATCTGCAAAGAAAGTCTAAAAATTGCGTTTTTAAAACTAAAAGTTTTAAAATTTTGACCCCTCCCCCCTTTCCTATCAGATCAAAAAAAATTTTTTTTCAACGTGCCGCCTTAAAACTTTTTTCTGGTTGCGTCACTGGACACGGAAAGAATTCCAAGAAATTTGGCGAGAACTAAGCAAAGGAGATGTGCCTTTTGTTTGATTCTAAACAGTTATATTCCCAGAATTTATTTGCTTCAATGATACAAAAGAAATGAATGTTTTTGAGACTGAGAGATAGGAATAGCTTCATCCACTAGGGAAAAGTTGAGAATTGTTGCAATGTTCTCCGTTTCGTATGTCTATGACTACATCTACGTATCTTCTTGCGTATTATCCGAGGGCGACCTATAATCCGCAGATCCTAAAATCAGCCTGAAGAAAAAAGCTTCATATAATCCATGGATAATACGATGCTAAAAAATTGGATTTAACGTACCAATTGAGCAACTATACTAAAAATGTGAAAAAGTAATGACTTTGAAGTTATAATCAAAATTAATCTGAAATGTAGTCTAAAAAAAGATTTCTTCTTGAAATAATGATTATAGTACACTAATTACTAGAAAAACAAAGAGTCCAGACAAAGGAGCAAACGGTCTAATTTTGTGCAAATGAAGGCTTCCTCCCTCACTGTATTGTTGTTTATTTTACATGGCCTGAATCGTGTAAGAGAAACATTCAAAGAATGAAAAATAAGCAACTTACAGGCAGCCTATGGTTTCTATCGGTAAATCCTGCTGTAAATATTGAGGTTTATTGCGTTGGTGTTGAGGAAAAAAATCACAGATAACCCGCGGCAGCGTATAATCCGCACCTCATTAACTTTGCACTTTTTTAACAGATAATTAATCCATGGTTTGTACGCAAGAAAATACTATGTTACATAAAATTGGGGGGGGGGGCTTGCAGCACCCCCCCATTTTGTGGTGTACGGGGCAGTTGCCCTGCTCCCCCCCCCTCTTGGGACGGCCCTGCTTGAACATAACCCAGCATATTGTACATTTAAAATGCATTGAAATTTATAAAGAATGTTAGAAAGTTAAAAAGAATTGTCCCTATGAATTATAAAGCCTAAAATTTAATTTAAAACAACTTTAAAAAAACATAGTCAATGGAAGAGGTAATATTTAAAATACACTATATTTTGCAATGAAAATTCTATTGAAAATTAACTAAGAGCAGCCTTTAAATTGAAAGCAGTGTTGAATTTAAAAGAAAAAAAAGTTTATGGTTTGAATGATTACAAATAAATTAGAATGGAAAATTTGCCCAGAGAACGGTAATTAAAAACAATTACTATGAAATATAAATAAATTGAGACTTGTAATGTCACTTTATTAATAGTTACTTATTATTTTAGCAAATGAGACCCCTGAAAAGAGTGAAGATTTAAACATAATCGAAGCTGTTGATTCTGATTCAACAGCATGGTCCGATTACTTGAAAACAAATCTTCATCCAAGAAGCTTTTGTCTTTTTCAAGAAAATTCATCTTCTGAGTAAGTTTTTAAATTTTCACATTTGTACCAGTACAATTTTATTGAAAGTGTTTTGGAAAAATCATTAAATTTTAAAGAAAATGGTGCATTGGCACTCCTGCCATATTACATAGAATATGATTCAGAATATGATTCAGATCCATTTCATAGCATACTGTATGTACAACAAAATAATATTTAAAATTATTTACTTATAAACAGTGAAGCATTTTTATTCTTGACTCAGAATCTATAAATCTGTTTAAACTTGAACTAATTTCTAAATAAATTTGTTACCATTGATTACAACATATAATGATGTGGCATGTTATGAACTCAATTCCCCAACAGCCCATGGGGGCCAAGGCCTACTGTGCCCATCTCGTTTTTTGTGACTGAGGGCTTTAGGAAGCAAGGCTCCAGTTAGGTGGTCAGTCAAACGTAGATTCCCTAGTGCTTTGAGTTTCCAAGCACGCTTGGTACTCATTTTATTGACTCACTGAAGGGATGAAAGACTGAGTCAACCATACTCAAACGCGAAGTGGCATGATATTACTATTATTATAACATGTGGCTGTTTGCAGGAGAAGCATACTGGCACATAAACCTTCTCTTGTACACTAGCCTGTCATCTCATGCCCAACCTAACAAAAGAAGAATCATGCATATTAATAGAGTAACCCCTTGTTACATCGCACCTCATTGTATCTCTTATTCGGATATATTGCGCTTATATTTACAAAAATGTTGCTTTTAACAGAAATGTATATAATCTTCAGAAGGAATGTTTTCTCTCTGTCTTAAATCATTGAACAAAACTGATATATTTTCCATGCATGTAGATTTGTTGCAGTTTAAGCTGCAAATTTTATTTGTATTCCATCATAAAACAAAAAATACTTAAAAGCATTTTCTTTGTATTAAAATAATAATTAGCAAGCTACTTGTCTTTGGTTTTCATAAAGAAAATTCTCTTATTGTGATAAAAAAAATCTTTTTTTTTTTTACATCTGTACGTCATTAATGTGTACGTTAAATTGAAATTGAATCGCTACTTTTTATGACCTCAGTTATATCGGGTTTTTGGATATAGCACGCTTTTTTGTTGACTCCTGGCAGGTGCAATATAACGAGGGGTTATTGTAGTGAGTTTATGTCAGTGTTTATGTAGTGTTTGTTTGCAATAATTGGTATGACTCTTGTTAAAAAGTGCTTTATTTGTACATGTACTAAATGGTGTAATTGTATCTATTCTCTTTATCATTTGTTTATTTAAAAATACAACTTTAATTGCTTGAACGTTTTAAGATCAGTCAGGAAGTAAATTTCTCTTTAAAGGGATCAACCTGCTCTTGATATTTACAGTTCTGGGGATGAAGTGTATATGGAGACTGGGAAAGATATGGTTGAAAATGCCTTACGAAAAACGATTGAGGAATGTGACTATCTGCAGGTGTGAAATGTATCACAGTTCTTTATATTCATGCATGAATCTTAGTATTAATTTTTATTTTCTACTTTTTAAAATTTCATATTCATTAGTAAATTAGCATGCAACTGCTGTAGATTTTGTGTCTAGAAATGTGGCCTTTAATTTGTTTAAGTGAATTTAAGTTTGTGCCTTTCATTGTTTAAAATTTTATCCTTTATGTAAAATAGAGCTATTGTTCATCAGATTATTTCTTTGATGCAAGATATTGCTATTGTTTTCCAAAACTTTTTCTGAATGTATTTTAATTACATTGACTTTGATGCATTTCCTTTGATTTTCCGCCTACTTGAAATTATCCATTCAAAAATCATGTCTTGTGTTACTGATTCATTGCCCATTCTCCCGTTACATGATTAGTCCATTGTGTTTTTTGTCAGGAAAAGATAGTCTGCTCTAATTATCAAGTAAACAAGCCCATATCTTGATGCATAATCAAATCGAACTGTAAAGTTTGTGAACGTAAATTTGCTGCATTAATCAAAAAGTAATTGAATTGCTAGAAATGTGGGCATATCTTTTACACAGCTTAAATTACTCATTTCTAAGTGTTCTGGTGGAGAACTGGATGTACTTTGTTCATTCTGGAATATCAAAGACTTAGGCAGAAACTATTTGCACCATTATCATTTACTGAAAAAATTTTTTTTAGTTAAAGCATTACAAGTAGTAATTGAAAATTTGTTGATGCAAGGTTTCTTCTCTCACTCTCAAGCAAGAGATCAGAACTGTTATCTATCTCTGTTAACAAACCATTAAAAAACTCTAAAACTATGATTTGGCACTGCACTATGTGTAGCTATGCCACTATAAAAAATCCTACCTCAGTGGCAAGACCAGAACAGGGCAAGTGATATTTTGAAAAACTTTGTGCATACATATAGTTGTAAACCTATTTTGGATGAAAATTTTGATCATATTCAGGGAAATGAAACATAGTGGTACAGAGATATACTGAGCGAGTGCTAAGATTATCAACTGGCAAATAAGGTTGAGACATAAATTTTTAAAAAATGTTAACTTCTTTACCTACCAAACAATTCACCATCCACCAAAAAATAGCCTGTGCTTTGCAAATATGTGCGATCCTGTAAGTACCATGTAAGGCTGTAGAAACTACTTCTGCGAAGTTTTTAAATTTTTTTATTTGTCCCAATTTTTCAACCGATTTTTTTCCCACAATGGTTTTTGTCACATGAAGCAATGCAATTGATAAATTTATGTATTTTATGTTGTCCATTATAAACATGTCATATAACTTCATGTTTGACTTTTTAACAGTCCCATTCATTTTGACTTTCGTCAAATGTGTTATTTTTCCTAAAGCCTAATAATTTCTATTTTCATAATAGAACATCTGTGAATGAATGTACCTTTTTATAATTTGCTGGAAATTTTTCAATTTTGATGCAAAAGGTACAATAAAGAGAAAGAGAGCAAACAATGTTGTAAATTTAGTTTTAAACATGAAGGAAAATTTAGTGTTGATTTCAAGGAGTGTCTGAACCCTTTAAGCTCTCATTTGATAAGTCTTGCTCTAATTTTAAAAACTGTAAGTGCGTTAATAATTTAGTATTTATTTTTTCAATTTGAGTAAATTCATAATTTCACTGAAAATACTGGAATACTAAATGCAATATCCAAACACAATATTTGATCTAAGTCTTCTCTCATATTTCTCTGTTCATTATTGTATTGAATTTTAGATATTCTTAGCTTTCTTTTCTCCATGTATTAGTAACAATTTTTTAAAAATGTTTTAGGGATTCAATTTTATTTTTGATGCACACAATGGATTTTCTGCAATCTGTAATCATGTTCTTCAGCACCTTGATGATGAGTATAGTAGAAGTCCATCATTGTGCTTTCCTGTATTTCAAGATCATAAAACTGTTTCCTTACAGGTAAGGTGTTATTTGTTTTTAATCTGTCAAAAAAAAAAAAAAAAAAAGGTGCTTAATAAAGGAGAAATTAGAGACTTTTACTGGTGATTCACTGGAAATATTTGATCTTTTTTTTACCGATCTTTTTGGTATGTTATATGAATATTGATATTTACTGGCAAATATCGACATTTACCTAATTTTGAACTTTTACAGTAACATATATACTATATACATACAGTGAAGTCTCTATTTAATGAACATCTGTTTAATAAATAATTCTGAAAGAACTATGCATTTAAAAAGTACTTACAATCTATTTAATTTTTATTGCACTAAGGTAATTCAATAGTTTCAAAAAATAATTATTAATGAAAACAAATAGTTTCTATGTAATAAAGTGTTATCAATTATTATTATTATTTTGTGAAAAATTTAAATTTTTATCATTCTCCAATTTTATGCCTAACAGAATGAACCAAATCAGTTTCCATAACATAATGTGCTCTACTCTCTTATGAAAAATTTCCTTGACAAAAAGAGGGATTTCCTAAGAAAGCTGTAGAAAAACTCTTTAATTTTCATCATATTGATGATGACATTGGGACTTACAAAAAATAACAAATTTAAATTTTAGGAAATGTAACAAATACACGATGGTGAGTGATACTGATAATCAAAAATCTTTCGCCTAAACAAATGTTAGCACACTTGATAACATGCCGTTTTGAGATAATGCTACAGACAAAGCATTTTAAACTTTGCAAAAAGATGAAAACGTTGATGGAAAATGCTCTTCTATAACAATCCAGTACAAGGTATGATTACAGGCTTTTTCAGTTGAAAGTAATGTAAAGAAAGTCTATAAAAAGTACAGTAAGGCTAGTTGTTGTTGAATGTTATGCATTTTCTTCTTAGAAGTGTAATTGACCAATTTGCTCTTCCTGACAACAAAGAGAGGGAAGAACCAGTAAAATGTAAATGATGCGTGGAAGATCTGATTTTTTGGAACACCAACAGTAGAAATCTTTAACCCCTCCCCCCCCCCTTTTTAGGATAGGAGATGAGAGGTAACAATTTTTTTCCTCGAGAAACATATTTTTAATGGTGAAAGGAGGGCTAATCTGTTAAATGAATTCCTTTAAGTTATCTTCTCGCCGAATGTACATTAGGGTGGGTGAAAAAAAAATGTTTTTTTTTTTCGAAATGTTAAGGGGCACGGATTAAAAAGGTGCTAAATGGTCTCAAACTAACATGTGTGAAATTTTATTCCATTCTGATAAGTCTTATTGCCTCCGGATTGAGTTTGAAGTTTGGATTTCTTAACCCAAATAGGATACGTTCCATGTAAGATTGCAATAAAAATAATTGTTATTTCGTTTACAGAAACAAGTGATGAAACTTTCAATTTGCACCTGGTTTAAATTCGTGCTTACCACTTTAGGTGTTGGAATTGGCTGAAATGTGTGAAATAGGTCAAACGCTCCCTGCCTACTCTGCCGTGCTAAGCGCAAATGTGGTATCTGCAGCTGATGTCAAACCGAAAAACTACTATTTAAAGTTTTACGCCTCCATGTATTTGATCCAGATTCTACTTTTTTAGATTTTTTAAAAAAATAATTCCAATTCACAAATGACAATAAAACATTGCATAGGGGTAAAACATGTTATAAAGAACCACCTCGTGACAATAACTCAATTTTGACAAAAAGTGTAGATACCACTTTTGTGCTTAGCACGGCAGTACTGTGCAACGTAAATGAGTAAAAGATGCTAAAAATCTACCTCTTGAAATGCAACAGCAATCTTTTGAAATCCTATCCGAAAATAACTAAGAAAATAATCAGAATCATTTTACCAAGCTAGTAAATTGCTATTTGACACTTCATTTTGCAAATGCAAAGATATTAACAACTACATTTGTCCGCAAAAAAATAAATAAAATAAAGTAAAGAGAGGGAGAGGGAGAGAAATTGCAGCTTCAGCCTCAAGAAGGAAATGAAGACAGTTTTAGTATCAATACTTCATCGCGTCTCTTCTGTCGGATACGGACAGTGAGGATGAATTCAAGGGACCTTTACACGCTTCAAACCACAAACGCTTATATCGATAAATTTGCTACTATAAGCAATACAGTGGACTTTAATTTGCTTTCACGGACGTGTGATAGAAATGAAGTACCTGACAGGGCTGGAATAGTGATTGCTTCAGCAGTTACTTTACCCCGCTACTTCAGAAATTATTGAGAAAAACATGCTTCGTTGGAAGCACAAAATAGCACAAAAATCTGCCCTGGCAAGAGCCACAGCCTAGCAAAATGTCTCATGTTCTATGGCTAACTCGTGCTAATCAAAGTCTACGTTTGTGTGTTTCAGTGGAATCTCCTTTGCAAAATTTAATAATTCTTGCAATATAAGTCGTCAACGTTTATGCTCCAATCTGGTTTGCTATCAAAAAAAACTCTTTATGTGCAGATTGGCTCTGCAGTTATTCAAAATCACTGCAACTAGATATTTATCCTCTGAGTTGAAGTGCAAAATATGTCCCACAATCCAAAGAAAGTGTTTTCGTATGTTCTAAAAAGTAATTTATTACAATGCTGACAGACTTGGATCAGCACATCTGTGAATTGGCAGCCTGTTGGATTTTAGAAGCTCATAGTGTTCAGCAAAATAGACTCCCAAAAGACAAATTTTTCACATTCGTATTGTTAAGCTTGATGCAGAATCTTACATTGATCTCAATGACTGAAAAAATGTGTCTGATCCACCAATACTGAAATCAATCTCTGAAGAAGAGATTGGTTTCCCAGAGATTGGTTGGATTGGTATGAATCGGATTTTTTTTTTTTTTTTTTTTTTGTTTTAGGCAAAAAAGAGCTGTTTACTATGCCTGCCATGTCATACGCACAGGTTATTGAAAGGCAAAGGGGGTTCATGGCGCAGACTGTGGCATTAAAATTTTTAAGAGGGTTGATTTTACAGATTTTTGACCTTTTTTGGGAGGAGGGGGGGGGGGCTCTTGCTCTGCTGTGTTCTTCCCAGCAAGTGAGGGGGTTGCTATCACCCTATGGGATAGGCACTCCTGTAGAAGGGCAGTTAAAATTGACGTAGTTTCAATTACATTCTGCAAAAAGAGAAGCTTTAATAAAGAACCAACTGGAGTCCCGGAAACTTATGCTACAACTAGATAGTAAGGACTTTCAAGCTATTTTAAGATAAATATTTTTAATTTTGAAAATTAATGATTATCATAAGCATTTTCGTAAATAAATGATTAATACTTGGCCAACCTTAAGCTGTTATATATATTTGTAATTTCTTTTTCAGTTTTTTAATGAAAATAGACTTTTTTCCTTAAATACGGTTTTTTCAAACACAATCCGGAGGCAAAAAATGAACTCTTAATCGAATGAAATTTTATATATAACCCTAAAACGTCATTTGGCACCTTTTTATTGCCCTGCTCGATGGAAATCGGATTTTTTTTTTTTTTTACTATAGGATGAAGACCCACCCTAATGTACATCATCTTTATTTTATGCAAGAAAAAATGGATATTTATACTTTAAAAATGAAATCTAGTAAGTAATACACAATTATTATAAGTCTTTTAGAGCATGATTAGTACGTTTTTAGTTAGTGTTCTAGTGTTTAGTTAGTATGCTGTTAAGTTAATTGCTATAAGCTCAAAAAGCAAAATGTTCACTAAGTAATCTTTCATAATAGAGTACCCCTCCCAATAACAGACAAAGTTTTTCGACTCAAAACTGTTTGATATTCAGAGGTACAACTGTATACTTTAAATTTCCTTTAAACTTGGTACTTTTCATGTATTTCGTGAATGAGAAAAACTATATTTTTTAAAATTTAAAAATAATGAATAATTTAGAAAAAAATTTGGTCCTTAAAAATTCTTATAGGTACTTAAGAAGTCCTTATTTTTCTTTCCCCAAAAGAGTATGAACCCTGTGTTTACATATGCTGGTTTTCAAATACATTTCTTTGCTTGCATGGTTATGATCAGAAAGTACCAAGTGCTTTTAGTAACCACAAATATGTTTGCTACGTAACAGTCTATTAAAATTCCATCTTGGATATGAGCAAGAATCTTGAAGTCTCTCCCCCCTCCCCATGCACACCCCTACTCATATGCAAAATTAAAGAAAACACTGCTGCTAATTAAGGAATTTCATATGCATTGATAATGAGTAAAAATACGACAACATGTATGCATGCAGAAATAAAAGCAATTAATAAGAGTTAAGAAACTCTGAAAACAGCTGCTTCGAGTTTATAAAAACAAATCCCTTCATCAGTGCATAAAAGAAAAATGGTACACAAAGTCTGATGACGGGTAAGTGAACTAGAAATGGAAGCCTCGTCTTACATTTCTTGTCATGTTTTTACTCATTTCATTGTACAAAGTTTTCGACTGTTTCTTTTACATGTACTGATATAATGTTTGCTTATTCCCCCCCTCCCAGTATACTTTGGAATTGTTGTTAGATTTATTAATTCTCTTATTTGTTGTTAGATTTAAACCTTTAAAGTAGTCTAAAACAATCAGTTTTATGTAAATGGTTTTATTTAATAATGTTTTTATCTATTTTACAGTTTGGCAAGTTTTGGCTCTTTGAGTTTTTATATAGACTGCTTTCTTTTAAATTCACTTGAACAGTTTATTCCTTGTTTTTGATGTGCCCTGTGTCTTCTTTATGTTAATTTTTTAGCATGTTATTTATTTGCTGTTTTTTACTTTTGGTTAAAGTAAAATTTGGTTTATATGAGAATATTGGTGAACTCTGCTTAATAGTTTAACAGTTCCTACTAAAGAGAAAACTAACAAGAGAAATAAATTTAATGTGAATGTTTCATAAATATAATGTAATTTTTTTCAGATTTTTTTTTATGTTGAATAATTTGATGTATTCAACATTACATAATTACATTTTATTTAATAATTTATTTGAATTGACATTGAAAAAATCTAAATGATTTGACATGTTGAGTTTAAAATGCATAACTATTTCTCAAAATTAGGTACCATTAACAGTTAGTCCTCACATGTTTTCTGCTTTAAAATCTCAATTAACTTTTTTACCTTCTAGGATGTGAGAAAACAATTACATCGATTATTTGCAGTGACAACGACATTAAGCAACCTGAATAGTTTTGCCACATGTTTTTCACCTTTATCATTATGTGATGATGTTGTAAGACAGACTGAACCATTTCGAAAGTTTCCTTATCTGCAATATAATGTAAGTTGAATTATTAACTTCAAGACTATATAACAGTGAGCTTTTAAAGTGAGCTCTAATCTGTAAGGAAACAATTAACTTTAAGGGCTTAATATCTCCAAACCAAGTTTGTTTATTCACAATATTCAATCCTTGACTTTTTTTCCCCCTTTATAGATAATCTTCCAATCTCAACATTTTTTTGGCTGTTTTTTTTTTCCTTAATTTTAAAGTAAGGGGTGATTATGTTATAAATATATTTCAGGGAATAGCAGTACAAGGGTAGATACAGACTAGCATTTTAGGGGGCGTGGGGGTCGTGCTGAAAAATATAGAGTTATGGGTACAAAAATTTTCTGGAAATGTTTGTGTGTCAATAAAAGGAAAATAGGCCAGGAATAAGGCACCTGCCTAAGATATAAACTTTATACAATTTTGGTGGAAATAAAAGTGTTACGTATTTATCATATTTACATAAATCAAACATGTAATTTTTCAGTATTTTTTGAGAGAGCAAAATACTGTGCATGTAGAAAAAAGAAGGGGCATTGAAAACCTGAATTCAACATGTTCCAGCTAATTTCATACATCCAATTAAAATAGTTTGCTATATAGGTACAAAAAAGAAAACATGGGAGAGTTTTCAGATGCAGTACAATACACTAACAGTGTTGTGTTAGTTCACCCAGCCATGCAATTTCAGTATTTTTCATCCTGTTTGGGTCACAGGTCTGTTAAATACATAATTTATAAAGATTAACGCAAATACTTTTGCATTTTATCCATAAAGTATTTGAACACTATGTGTAATAATATATTTACATAATATTCTACATCTTGCATGCAATTATTAAATTATGATCACATACAATAATGATGAATGGATAATATTGTCGATGGTTTGGGAGGGGGGGGTCAAAAACCCCATGACCCTCCCTTTGTGTTCGCCTCATAGCAGTATTCAAATAGTGCAATGAAGGTTGAGCATTACAGATTGAAAGAACAAAAAAATATATTTAGAGTTGTATTTAATCCAACACAAAGCTCATAACTGAGTACGACTGCATTAAATTTTAGAAAATTTACTGTTATATCAATGTTATAAGCTTTTGTCGATGGATATATATTTATTTCTTCCTCTTTCTTTCATTTTTTCTCAACAAAGGGAAACCGTTTGTATCATTCAAGTGCTATATTTGCTACTGCAATTGAAACACTCACCTCCCAGTGTCGTTTGAAACGCAGGAAATTCAGTCTATCTGATGTAACTTCTGGCATGTCTATGTATAGCAGAAAGGTAGGACTTTTATTTAAGGAAAAATTTGTTGTATACTTCAAGTTAAATTAGGGTTATTTACTATTGTAGTAAAACTGGCAAATTGCTTATAGTGCTAAGCAGTTTTATTGTAATAATAATATCTATTTGTTTTATGTATTGAAAATGTGTTTTTTTACAATGTTATGGCCATTGATCTGTAACACTAAGAGGGGAGCGAACTAATCGGTCCGTTTTTTGCCCAAGCGAGTATAGCAAAAGAATCGCACTTTTAACATTTAAACTCAAGTTTTATCATGTAAAGCCTTTTGTCATGCATTTTTCAAATCCTTAATATGTTCAAATCGTTGTGGCAAAAGAAGCAGTCTTTTGCCATTAAACAAGATGTTTTATAATGCAATTGGTTTTGCCAAACTCGCTCGAAATTCAGACCTTGAGCCTCACTGTAGAAGAATGGGAAGTTCTCTCTCCTCTTAGTGTTACAGCTCAATGGTTATGACAGACTTTTGATCTTTTTGAAACTCCTAATGTAATATGGTAAAATAATGAGTATTACTGTTACAGCCAACACATGTTATATGACTCAGGAGTGCCCATTCTCCAAAGAGCAATGGTACATCCCCAACTACTTTGAAGACCCCTAAAAACAATTCAGTCCCGTGCTGAAAAAGAGAACAATACCCCCAGTAGCCTACATAGACTTTGGTATACATTGACCCCTGCACCATAATTATTACGGGGGTGCTATGTACACCACTGAATACCCCCTCTACTTAATGTACTTTGCTGATAGTCTCATTAAAATATACTTGCAAATATGCACTATACCTGTCTGAAAAAAATGCTAAATATTTGAAATATCCACTAATTTTTATTTATTTATTTATTTTTATACCTAGAGAAAGTCAATCACATGTGAATAAAAAAGGATTGGCCATTTAAATTTTGCATTTTGTTAAGACACTAAATATAATATTACATTAATATCCACTAAGAAACTTGTATGCTTATTTACTTTGATTGCAGTAAATTACAATATGTTTTTCAAGAATTTCTGTTTTTAGGCAGTGGTTTTTGCCATGTAATATCATTTTTAATTCTGTAAATGTTAACAATAAAATGAAGTATTTTTCCTATTTTTTTTAAAAGAAAATATCCTACTTTTTGTCCATCAAAATGGGCAATGACCCCTGTGTTTCAGAAATGTGTTAAACATCTAGACATTTTTTAAACGGTCTATTTTGTCCGTATTATATTTATTCTTTTCCATTTATTTTGTTTAGCTTGTTTGCTCAAACATTGCCCTTCCTTTTCCTCTTGCTGAAGATGCTTATTTAAGCTGTATGGTGCGAAAGGATGTGCCAGAGTATTTTCCAGTATCATTGAGTCCATTCCATGACCCAGGCTCAGAAAAGAACCTCTTTCAATCAGCAGTTTTGAGAGGAATTCCTCACACCAAATTTCAGAAGTATAAAATATTTTGAGATTCACTTAAGATATAAAGTCATAAACTGAAATTATTTCTTTTATTTTTGCAGAATTTTAAAAATTGAACACTCCTATCTTAAAAAATCTATCATTTAAAATTAAGAATGCTCTTTTTTTGTAAGATATTTTATGAAACAAAATATTAGATGCAGCTATCATAGATACTTTTGTGAGCTCTTTTGAAATACTAAAGAATGAACAATTGCTCTTCGTGATTGTTATTGTTTTTTTTTTATTACTATTTCAGTTTAAATGTATTTTGTTTTGTGCTACCAAACTGTTACTATTATATATTCAAATTATTGCTTTAAATTTTAATTTTTAGATTTATGTATTGTTATTTTACTTTTAAGTTAGAAAGATATTAATGTATCTATTTATTCATTTTTTATCGGCTGTGAGGCATAGTGGCCTAGCAACAATGTTTAAGCATCAACCTCGTTCCTCTTTGGTCTTGGGTCCTGAACAGTGTTCAGTTGACAAATTTTTGAAATGCAGAAAATTGTCAGTAGCCATATCACATGATAAAGTGGCATGTTTAATTACCTGTGAGTGCCTGTTATACACAACAGGGCCGCCGTTTGGAAAGGGATACCGGACCTATAGCACTGGGGTCCGAAGCTTTAAGGGGCCCATGAGGTCATGAAACTGTTTGTCCAATAATAATGTTAACAGTTTCATTGGGGGAAAAAATGAGTTTCTGAATTTCTCTGAAAAAAATGGAATTTGATATTACTCAAGGATTGATGAATTGCTTTAAAAGCCATAAAATTTCATTAGAAGATTGCAGAGAAAAAGGGTTCGACAATGGGTCGAATATGAAGGCGCTGTGAAAAGAGTCAAAAGCAAAATCTTAAACGAAAACCCATTTGCTGTTTTTTCACCCTGTGGGATCCATTCACTAAATTTAATTGGACTAAGCTCAGTCATCTTAACTATTTCACTTTGCCCTACATATCCCTACTAGGGTGGAAGTATGCTAGTGCAAGGTGGCGATGGAAACTGAAAAAGGTTCCCTGATTAAGTTCACCTAATTTCCCTGACTTATGTTACCAATGATAACAGTTTCCTTGCTTTGCCCTACTTGAAAACCATTGCATATTAAGTAAAATGCAGTGTTTAAAACGTTTTAAGCTCTTAATTAAAAATGTATTTTGAAAAGATGCTCCTTTTCTAGTAGAAATAGTACACTAAATTACAGGGAAATATTATAGGAAATCTAAATCAAATACACTTTACTTCCAGTCAGAGGCGGCGATTGAGGCTGAAAAGTTGGAGGGGGGAGTCAAAAAGAAAAAAGACAACTAAAAGCCATAAGTCTTTTAGCGACAGCAAAAAAATTAAAAAAAAAAAAAAGAAAAGAAAAAGATAGAGATAGAGAGAGAAAAGTACAAAATTTTGCTAGGGCTGGTTTTGAGAGCAGATAAGTGGTAAATGACGTAAATCTAGCAAGTAAACTTATGTTTTTATTAATATTTTGATGAATTTTGTGCACATTCCCCAAAGAAACACTTAGACAGGAATTAGACTTACATTATTTACCACAAAGTATTTTGAGATGTCACAAACACTTGGTTATAATTCCATTGAACAAGTATGGCTTGTTTATTGAAAAACTGATGTTTGAATGATATTTTTGATTATTAATTTATGCTTTCTGGCGGTTGATTATCTAAATCAAATGTAATATATATGTGTGGTGTTAATTTCAACACTTAATTCAATGTTACTTAGAATTATATTACGCATGCCGGTACAATTGTTCTGCTTTAATTTTTACATAAGATGCTTTATATTTCAAAATTCGGAAGGTACTTTTTATTTCAAAATTCAGACTTTTCCTTGTACATCCGACTTTGCCTCACCGAAAATTCCTAAAATATCATGTTTCTTCACAAATCTCAGACATGATAAATTATCCAATTTTTACTGTATAAAGATTACTGTATTTAAAAATATTTTTTTATGCAAACTTCAAATTACAGTTTTTAAATTGACATTAAAACTGAAAAATTCAATTTTGAAGAACTAAGCAATGCAACATCACATATGAATGCAATTTTAAACTTTTCATTTTGGATTTAGTAGTCAGGTTGAGGAAATGAGTTGACAGTATAAAAATATGAAAAGGAGGTGGGGGGGGGGGGGGGAATCATGCAGGGCCCGTAAAATTGTAGTGTAATTTTGCATTCTGATAGCCCAGGTGCCAAGCATCTAGAGAGAAAACTGGGCTTCTCAAAATTCTCTGTGGCCTTAATAGTGATGCATAAAAGACTGAATGTCATAACTGGAATTGTACCAAATCTGAAACAGGAAAAGGTCTTTTACTAGTGATTGCAATACCAGATCAAAAATGTATATTGATTCCGTCATTAGAAATTTCTCTGAAAAGGATCAAAAACATATTTATTTGTTGCCATATTTTGTAACTTTTTGTAACAAGTGTACAATATGTACATAATCCGTTTGTAATAATGAGTGATTCTTTTTTCCTTTTATATGTATTTTTTACACATACAGTTATTGTTTTAGCTACAGCTTGAATGAATGTAAGTGTTATTGATCCTTTTAAGGTTTTGCATACAATAGCATCGTTTTTACCTAACTTTCGGATTATCCGTGGTTACCGTGCCCAAGGCCAATCCTAGAGTGTCGGTCGCCCGTGTGCAAAGGCCTAATGAGCCGCCCCTGAAGAGCAGTTGGAATGTTTTGACTAATACTTAACGCCCATATAAATCTTTCTTCAAATTTCTGTATCAAGTTCTAATTTAAAAAAAAAAAAGACAGAAGAAGGATGAATGGGGGAAGGATCGCCCCCAGAAAATATTCAAAATTGGCATATAAAAAATTGATGTAATTAATCTTTGGTTGCAAGGGCAAAAGAGTCAGGACCACAGGAACATTCAAAGTCCATGGGGACATTTTCAATATTGACGTCAAAAATTGCAATTTTGGGAAATTTTTTGAGACTTGAGGGGAAAGTAATGTTGGAGTTCTTTCCTAAAATTCTTTCAAAATTGATGTCAAATTGCAGCTATTTTTTGTGACCTTAGTTTAGGAAGGATCGGCGCTCTTCCTGAAAATTTTCGGAAACTTAAGTTTTAAACACGTTGTGGGTTATCTTTGTTGACGTTGCTGGAGGGAGGGAGATTCCGTCGTCTCCTATCGAAAGTTTTCGAAATATATGTTTAAAACTCAAATTTAGGCTATCTTTGGTGACGGTAAGGGGTCTGGTATCTTTCCTCCGGTAATTTATCGGTACTATTGTTTCAAAAACACATTTTTGGCTAGATTTAAACACGATAGAGGAAACTGGAAAATATTCCGAACTGAAATATTTTTCGGAATTAAAATAAATTTTAGGCTTTTTGTGAAGAAAGGGTTTTGGGGCTCTAAAAAGCGCAAATTTGTACTATCTTTGGTGACGTTAAGTAAATCGGGAAGCTTCAGCGGATCTTTCTGAATATTTTTCGATGTTAATATCTGAAAAATATAACTAAAGACTTTTCTCCGATTGATGGGGGATGCCGGATGCCCCAACGCTCTGAAAATTTATGTAAGCCATCCAGAGTTTTTTAAAAATGGAAGTCCCAAAATCGTATTTTAGGCATTGTTTGATAACGATGGGACAAAGAGCGGGCGGGGGTTCATTGTGCCCTCAAGAATTGTTTTTTGAAACTGAAGTCAATTTCAGGCTAGTTTAGGCAGGAAGGGTTTGGTGGCTTCACGTAACCATCTAAAAATGAAATTTTGAGCTTTAGTGATTACATTGGAGAAAAGAGGGATCTGCGGTATTTTCCCCTAAATTCTTCGAAACTGATGATTAAAAATCGCTATTTGAGTTTGTTTTTGAATACGCTAAGTGAGAGGGGGTGGAATTGGGAGCCTCTCTAGAGACACTAATTCAAACTATCTTTGGTAGTAATCTTAGGGAATGGATTTCAGGGCCCTCTACCGCAAAAATTTCGAAAAAGAAATTCAAAAAATACCATTGAGCAATTTTTGATGACGTTAGGAAGGACTGTCCCCAGAAAAGACATTTTGGATTTTGGAGCCATCATTTTTAGCCTATGTTTGATTACATTAAGGTAGAAAAGGTGAAGAAGAGACTTAATTGGATCCTTAAAATCAGTGGTTCAACCAGCGAAATTTTTCGAAATTAAAGTCCTAAAAACGCAGTTTGAAGCTTTCTTTAGTCTCGTCAAGGCATCCTTTTGGATCTTCGTTTTGGAGCCACTCTTAAAATTTGTAACCCGGGACAAGGGCCCTGTCCTCCTGCCTGATCTGAAACCGGGCAGTTCATTCGTGATTTTAATTAGAAAAAATTGCTGTAAAGGGGGAAATTAAAAATGTTAGTTCCTTGATTGACTCAGAGGGGAGTCAAAATTTTCTATTGTCTCTCCAGTCTTAAGAGTCAATAAAAGCTTGGGAGGCTGGGGGTAAGCATTAGTGGTCTTTAGAAGGCACCCTCTCATTAGAACATTTTTTTTTTTTTTTGCTTTGGCTTTCTTAATCTAACATGAAACAAAATGCAGTTTAGTGTGTTGCACTGACTACTTGTTTATTGTTAGAAATTGTCTTTTAATTAATATTTTCTTATTTAGGCGAGATATATGTCAACAATCTATTCTTCCTGTAGAAGAAGTGTTTGCTGATTATCTGAAAATATATTCTGCAAGTTATACAACGTAAGTGATTTTAAACATCTCTGATTTTATTTGAAACATATTTTTTCTCTATACTGCTTAATTCTAATAACTATTTTTGCAGAACTGCTACAGTATTTTCTGAAAAAATCAGTGTTGATTCACCATTTCCAAAAATTTTCAGTGAATTAGTTGGCACAACAGGGATTTTGAGTTCTGCTGCGAACAACAAAAGTGAGTTGAAAAATGCAAACAATTGTTGTTGTTTATTCATTTATTCAAATTTTTTTTAAAAATCCTGTCAATGATTTTAGTTTTTTTTTTTTTTTAATTATTTGCTGTTTGTGTGGGGTAGAGAGAGAGGGGGAAGAGGGAGGGAGGTTCAAAGAAACTTTTTTTCCAGCAAGAATCCAGGACGACACCCCCTATTTTTTTAAGACTTGCTAATTGTATTATGCTGTAAAAGTTTTAGCTTCTTACTCAAATTTTAAGAGGGTGCTCAATGACCCCTTATTTTGACATTAGCCATTGCATAGAAAATGTCACAAATGTAGAAACTTTTAATTTCCCCAGCTTTTTTTTTTTTGCAATTATATGCATATTACTCGGGTATATTATAATATGTAGCATTGTTTTTTCAGTTCAATGTATTTTTTTAACCCCTATCCCCATACTTATGATGTTTGGGGGAGGGTTTGAGCACCCTCTTTCAGTTGAAATAGGAAGCTAAAATGCTTCCAGTATATTACTATCCACAAGTCTGAAAATATTGAGGGGTGTCCTGTTATCTTGGGGAAACTTTTTTTTTTACATATATTTTTGAACCACCGTAGGGGGGGGGGGAGTAGTGGAAGTATTTTACTGAAAACCTGAATAATTTAAATTAATCTTGGTGATGATCTAAATGATTTGTGTTGCTGCATATTTTACATTCTACCATTGCATTTAAGTACTGTGTGTTCTGAAGTAAAAAAAAATAATTAAATGTGCAATTAAGCTATAAAATTGCAGTTTTTTTTGTGTATTTAAGATATTTTTCTATTGCATTATTTCTTTACAATGGCAACCTTTTTATTTGTTATATTATATTTTTCCTGCTTGTCTTTTAACAAAACACAATTATTTATTTAATTATTTTTTATGCATATTTTTTTTTCTGGACAATATGTAATTGCTAAAATTGTTTTTGATTTGATTTTCCAATTTTTTACACAAGGTGTGGACAAAGTTCCTGTAGCTGCTTCATTCAGCAGCTCTAACAGTGCAGCAACATTTATTGAGGATTTGCTGTCTCAAGTTTCCAAGACAAATTTTAAAGAATACGTGAAAAGTGCTGAATCATCTTTTGAAAAAGATGAGTTTCAAGAAGTATTGCAAAATGTGATTAGTTTGCAAGATAATTACCAGAACTATTGAAATTAAATTTTTGTTCAATGTAAATTTTGTATATGCTGTTCATGCATAATTTTCATTAAATTATTTTAAAATTAATGTGTTTATTGAAATTTCTCTTTTCAATTTTGATTCTAAAAAATTAATGTATTACTATTTTTGCTGTTCTTTGTTTCCAACAGAACCATTAAATTTATCTATTATACTTTCAAGAGGTATTTGATAGCTAAAAAACGTTTTTTAGTAGAATTGGGTTGCTTGGTGCAAGCAGAGGCGAATCATGCTATTGGTTTTGGAGGGGATCATTTTTCTGGGTACTGGCAGAAACAGGAGGTCAGAGAAAGGTCAGGAAATTTTGCTGAAAACTCAGCGACATACCGGGGGAATTTCGTAACAATAGTAAAAATTCTTAAACAAGAGGGGGAAAAAATCAATATTGCTAGATGTGCAGATGAATACAAAATAAAAATAATTAAACTTCAAATATTAACATTGTTTCAAGTGTTCGTTTAAAAAAAAGTATTTAACAGTACTAAAATTTTTATTTAACAAAAAAGGTAGTGATTTTAAAAGGTAATTATAAAATGCATGATTCATCTTAATGTGAGGTGCAGCCATCAGGTAAAAAAGGTTGGGCACTACTAATAGATATTAATAACATAAAAGTCAGTAGAAATTTTCCTGTTTAATTTCCTAAACATTGCGGATGCACAGGAGATATAAATCTTGGTGTTTCATGCATCCTACCTCACCACTTATGTTAAAGGGAGAAAAACTCGCATCACCATTTAAGGGTTTAGGAGGAAAGGGGGTGGAGATGCAATATTGCAATATGGTCTTTGAATCTGCCAAACCGTCAGAGAAATTTTGCCGAATAAGAAAAATATATCTTGGGAGGTCATACTGAACTTTCATTGAGATTGTGACCATAACTCTCTTGCATTAATAGCCTGGCTCAAATAAGTGGACTTCCGATCTGCTGAGGCTTAAATGATTCCGTTTGTTATAATAGGGTTGAGTGAAGCAGTAACTGTTACAGTAATGGTTATTGGTGTTGTTCCAGTCAAAGAATTTTTCCTCTTTCAACCCGAACATAAATGAGATCGTCCAAGCTTAAGCAAAAAGTTACCAGAGCCACACTATAATGAGCAAGTCTACTTCAGCGTTGGAAAATTAGCAATTTCTAAAAACACTGCACTTTCGGTTTCCGGAATTATGAGAAACCCTTTAATCCATCATAAAGTTTAAAGCTAACAAATTTGTTGATATAATAAAAACATGATTTGTGTTGTAACGACGTTTGCTTATTATAAACCAGTGCTGAAGCTAGAAAAAAAGAGAGAAGTAAATAAAAAAAAAAAAAAATTCAAAAACATCCAGCATTCATTTGAATTTTGATGTCTTTAATTATTAATACAGAAATTATATGCTTGAATGAAGTTTTGCTGTTTATCTATAAAGGTGTTTTTTCCTGAAAAAACATAATTTTGCACCCACCCCTCTTTTTTTAAATGTAGAGTCTGCAAGAATCCTAATGAAATCCCGAACAAGAAGACCACCAACAAGATGAATGGATGATATTAAAAATGACTTTAAAAATTTAAATATTAAAAACTGGCAATGAGATGCTGCATATGTTTGAGTTGGAGCTAGCAAGCTGTCGAAGCAGCCAAGAGCTGCAATAGGCTGTTGCACTTGTAAAGAAGAGGAAGTCTGCTTCAGTTAATTCCTGAACAAAAAAAAATGAATAAAATCACACCCCAGACGATTTGTAACTATGATAATGAAAATTTCACTCTTTAAATAAATATAAAAAACAACTGGCAATCTGAAAAATCAGTGCAACATCCACTTTGGTCGAGTGAGGGTGATAAGCAATTCGTAATTGCTCAAAAAAGGAGGGTGGGGGGACGCACAGATTATAGGATAGATGTCATTGTTGACAAATCGTCGTTAGGGAAAAAAAGGTCAGTTTAGAGCACTTATGCCAGCTTTAATAATTTAAAAAGCAGACATTTATTTCATTTTAAAAAAGTGGTTTGAGACTAAATCATATAAAATTTACATTATTTTTTATTGCTTAAAAATATTTACGGGAACCGCATTCCACCCCAACCAGTAGTGTAACTAGAGGTTGGCAGGAGTAACTCTCAACAGGGGCGCCGCAGCCAGGGGGCAACATTTTGACTGATTAAAAAAAAATTTTAAGTTTTTTTTTTGATAATAGAATTTTAAAATTGCTTTAAAAAATTTGAAAAAAAAAAAAAAAACTTGCAAGAAAAAGAGCTAGGATGGATATAATATATATATATATATATATATATATATATATATATATATATATATATATATATAATATACACATACATATAACATCTTCAGAGAAGGAACATTGGGAATCATTGAAATAATTATAAAAATGAAAATTACGATGCTACGGAGGAGGTCACAATGACCTCCGGTGATTTCTCATGTGGGTGACCCTGGAGGTGCAGGGGTGCAATTTCTTTAGTTTGCCAGGGGCGCTGGACCCCATAGTTATGCTACTGATCCCAACTGCAGTTGATTAATTGGTTTTATGGAGCAAGAGCCTTGATAGGCTATACTGCGCTAAACAGACCTAAAACTTCTAGAACTTTGAAAAGCTTTGCCGAAATTCATTCATTTTCGAAGTTTTTAACTCTGAATTACAAGCAAAAAGAATAAAATGAAAACTTTTGAGCAGATAAAAAACATGAATAACAGAGCAAAAAAGAAACGAGAACTATGTATGACAAAAGGACGAACATCAAATTGAAGGGAGATTCAATCTCCTGAAGGAAGAGGAACGATTGAATCGTCAGGTTAAGAAGTCTAAAAATGAAATTTTTGAGAAATCGAACTAATTTGTATAAGTAGTAGAGTTTTCTTTCAACGACCACTTAATTTTTACTGGGACTTAAGAACCCTATTTAAAACACAGAACAGAGTAATTGAAAGCAATTTATGTCTGCCCAAAATGTATGCAAAGCTAAAAGAAACTATTGGATTTATTTTTTCCTTAAAACTTATGAATTGCCAACAGGGTAAAAAAAGTAAATTGCTGTAAAATTGAAAATGAAAATATTTTTTTCCTTTTGATTACAGTATAAATTATGTGAAAAATATAAAGACTAAGACAAAATTTAAAAGGGGCGCACACATTAATTTTTCAAAAAGAAAGGGGGCAGGATTGAAGGTCTGTCATTCTCATATCATACTCCAACATGCATTCAAACACATCCTTTTGATTTTATCGATTGGTGGGAACAAAAAACATTTGAAAATAAAATATTGAATAATTACTTAGCATTAGTTAATAAAATTAATTTATTAATAACAAATACAAAATTAAAACAATAGAAAGCACAAGAATGGATGTATTTGCTTTTTTCATTATTAAAAATAAAAAACAGCGAAGTATAATCATTATAGAACAATTTATGTTCCCATACAGTTCGATTTTGCAGGGAAAGAAAGAGAGAAATTTTTTTTTATTTTTTCGTTTATTAAATATGAAATTATTGTTACCCTTGCTCAGTGGCGTAGCTAGTGTTTGCCACCCAGGGCGGTTCCTCAATTTGCCGCCCTTTCGTTGTGAAATAGCTAATACATTAAACTGTCAAGGGTGTTTAAATTAAAACTAGAAATTTAGTTAAAGAAAAAAAAATACGTAATTTATTTCTACATACATGCAAAAGAAAAAAGGGGGGGGGGGGGCTTAGAGAAACTTGCTAAATTTACTTAAAAAATCGAAAGTTTTTGGCAATTTTCAGTAAAGTAAAAGGAAAGGGCGGGTTGGGTTTGCTCCCGATTTTTTTTAAAACTAAAGTCTTTTTTTAGTGTTTCTTTGTGAACGTTAGGGGATCGAACACCTCAAGGAAATGTTCCAAAATCAAAGTTTAAAAAGCAGCTTATGCTGCTTTGTGGAGAGGTTAAGAAAATCGGGAATGGTCGGCAATTCTGAAATATGCAATTTTAGGCTATCTTTGGCAACGTAATTACGTGTGTATTCTTGTATGCACAAGAGGAGAGAGAGGAGCTGAGATTTCTTGTTGAAATATTTAAAAAATTGAAATCAACTTTAAGGGTATCTTAGGTAGTTTGGTGGAACGGGGAAGGTTCGTTTTTTTTCTTCGTTCGGTATCAAAGTCTCAAAAACGCAATTCTAGGCTATATTTGGTGACGTTAAAGGGTTCCCTAACACCTAACGGCACCAAAAATGTTGCGAAGCCAGGTGGCACTCTCATGGAAAATTTCCGTAATTGACGCCCGACTTTTAGGCTTTGTTGAATGTTGATAATGTTATGAGCAAAAAGGAGCAGAGGCAGGTTTCCCTCCCTAAATTTTTCTTAAAAATGAAGATCATTTTAGGGTTTCTATGAGCGAAATTTTGGGCTATATTTGGGAACGTTAAGAAAAAGTCTGAGGAGTGCTGCTTTCCTTCCTCGAAATTTTTCAAAATTGAAGTTTCCAAAACGCAGTTTTAATCTTTGGAGACACCGCACGTCAGCGGTTCTGACGTGCGGTGGAGGTCCGCACGTCAGAACCGCTGCGGACCTCCACCAGAGTTTCCTCTGGCCTCGTCCTGAGTTTGGAGACATTAGATGGGGCGGGGTTGGGGGAGGGGGGGTGACTAAGGTATCTCTCTCGGAAGAATTCCGAAACTGAAGTTCTAAAAATATATTTTAAGGTATCTTTTCGCACGTTAGGAGATAAAGGATAGCCAAGGATCAAATGCTGTATTCGCAAATTGATTTTGAAGTATCGAAGTTTTAAAAACGTAATTTTAACCAGAGCCGTGTCCAAGGGGAGGGTTTTAGGGGTTAAACCCCTCCCATTGGGGAAGAGAAGAAGTAGAAGTAGAATGCACGCATTTGACTTAAAACTTTAATGTCAAACAATTTGTGTACAGCATCGAAAAGAAAAACGTTCTCTTTGATGTTTCTTGGTAATTTACAACTGTCCTCTCTTTACCCACAAAATCCTATTTTGGAAAAACAGTGATGGAGGAACCCTTGGATGGGCTGTCAATCCTTCACTGTGTTTAATATTGTTTCTTATAAAGAGGTTATGATGACTTCATATTTCACAAAGAGAGAAACATGATGCATTATAATTTTAATGCTAATGAAAATATCCCGACCAAACTTCAAAATGCATATATATGAATACATATTTTCATCTAGTATATTTACAAATTTTCAAATTGGCGGCCTTTAGTTTTAATAAAGCTTTAAATGTGTCACAAAATTTTTGGCTATGGGCAGCAACTTATTTGCTGATAATTTATCCCATTCCATGCATAAGAATTTCTTTAGGGATGCCAAAGTTTTATGTGGTTTAGCTCACACTCTTGTCTCCAAGACCTTCTTTCATTGTTGAGCGGCGTCAACGACTCCAATCTTTCATAGTTTTGAGGTGGAATAAGTGCTAGTGGGAAAACATCACTTGTTTTTGTTGATCAAGGGATAAAAATTAATCAAGAAACATATCGCAAACTCATTTTGGAAGATGCTGTCTTGCCTTGGTCGCAAAAGTTCTTTGGAAACAAACGCTGTATCTACCAACAGGATTCCGCAGCTGCACACAGAGCTAAAGATTTGTGCAAGACACATTTTCCGGACTTCATTGGAGCTCTCGAAAGGCCACCGAATTCATAGGCGGATTTAGGACTAAGTTAGTTCCTGGGGGGGGGGGGGGGGGGGGCAGGAGCAACATTTTTAATTGCTCTCCCACCCTCTTCCACGTTTCTGTCTGTTTTCTGTGATGCATAACGCCATTCTTTACTTTTTTATGTGTCGTTTTCATTACTGTGTGTAATGATGCTGTCCGTTTTGAATTGACCTTAAAAGCGAGGGGGCTGGTATTAAGAGAGTGATGCAGGGCTCCCTTTTAAGTGGGACATAGAATATCTCTAATTTTGGGGGGCCCGGGGGTTACTCCCCCGGAGGAAATTATATAAAATGGATATAAAATTCTGCATTTTGATGTCTTATAAGGGTTAGTTGGAAATAATAGGCAAATATATTTTTTAAAGTTTTATGCTTTAAAAGTGCTTTGTGATGCAAGTTAATACTTTAAAAGAAATGGTGCACAGATTTAGAGAATAGGTATCAAGAGAGTAACATACTACCCATTTGAACTATTCTTAATTTATACACTTGATAAGAAATAAAATTGAAGCACACTTTGCTTAGGAGTTTCAAAGACTTGTCTAATTATTTTCAAGGTTTGGTTGGTTAGATTGGGTTTTTGACTCAAGAGCCCTGGTAGGCTATACTGCGCTAATTCTTTTCGGGGATTTTAGAACCTATCAATAATTTGCACTTTCCAGTCTCTGAAATTGAGTAGTAGATTATACAGTTTCACAGTATTGTTCTTTGTAAGAAACGGCTATTTTACGTTTAAAAGAAAAAATAATTTTTTTTTAAATTTCTCATTATAACTTTTTATTAATTATAAATAGTACAGAAAACGAAAAGGAATAGGGCTAGTGTATCATTTTTCCCCGGGCTAAACAGATTAACAAGATGCAGTAAAAGTAAGATAAAAGCAATCAATACAAAAGAATTTCCAAAATTCTGCATTTGGGAATAAATAAATAGCAAGCTATGAAGCATGTGAGTCAAAAAAAAAAAAAAAAATTATTTCAACTAATATGTTACATACGCGAGAACCATGATTTTTACATTTTTGATGCAGGATGTAGCAAGGAGCTGAATTTGATACATTTTGGCATTCCTCCTCCTACAATTTGTTAGAAATTTTAAAATTTAAGGTTTGTAGCCAAACGTTTCCAAATATTCAAGGTTTTCAAGTACTTGAAAATGAAATTAGTTTTTCAAGCACTTTCCATTTTTTTAAGGAACAAATCACAATTTTATGGGAGTTAGGGGCCCACTTCAAAGCAGGGACCCTAAGTTATAGCTTGTTTATTTTATAGGCAAATCCGGCACTGCATTAATTCACTCTTACCTGCAGATTTTTGTTTTATTTTTTGTAATTGTAACGAAAATTCGTCAGTTTTTACAGTCAAAGGATTTTTACGATTTTACCAATCTGTGTAAGGTTTTTATCGGTTTTTAACAAATTTCAACAAATTTTTCCGAAACTTTTGATGACTGAACTACTCAGATTCCAATAATGACAATAACTGTCTCATTTAGACTTAGATGATTATGACTTACCTTAATTTTTAAACAGTATATAGAAAGTAAGGAAAATGGTACTTTCCCTCTAAGTAAAAAGATTCAATTAATCAGAACGTTCAGATAACTGAAGTTTATTTAGTTTGCGATAGTATTTACTTTTCTTTCTCAAAAAAAAAAAAAAAAAGGCAAGCCGAAAATTTTTCAAGCGCATAAAGTACAGTTCTAATTATTAGTTTCATATATACAAATTTTTTCCTTTAAAAAATAAAGAAAACACAGTTATAAAAACATTTCATCAGGTAATAATGCAATCTTACAAGAGTTGTGCAAAATTTTCGTGCCGGAAATATATCTCCCTCTTTTTTTTTCTTTTATTCAGACGTTTTCCTTACATTGTATGATTCTGGAAAATCAGAAATTTAGTTTTGAACTGCTAAGGATTGAGATTCCTATTTTTTTCACCTAAAAAAATTAACGCATTGTTTACAGTGATTTTACGTTCTGTTTGTTTAATGGTTGGATAATTTTTCCAGTTTTTTGTTTCATTGTTACATACATTCGTTGATTACGGTGTTAACTGTTACATTTGATAGTATTTTGCTGTACAAAAACCTTTTAGCTATGTACTTTTGCAATAGCATACATTTCAGATCAGCCAATTTCATTTGAACGTGTGGATCCAGAAGGTTCTTCAAAATCTTTCGTCTGCAACAACCCAAAACATCTAGTTTTTGAAATCACGCAAACTGAAAATAAACATTCTGAAAAGAGAGAAAACAAATCGTAACGAGTAGATCGTACTGTTAGCGCAAATTGGGGATTGGGGAGGGAGGGTCCCAAACGTCAATTATTATAAGTGTTGCAGCTGAATGCATAGCTCGTTTAGCCTATATATTTTCATTCATATACTTGTCAAAATGGTTTTCAGTCCAAAATAGTAAATTTAGACTAATTTCCAGTACCCCAGTGACAGCTGTACTATTTGTATTTAATGTTCGGTTTTCTTCATTTTCTTTGCTCCCTTCAGAAAAGGACATTCGCTATTCTCTTCATTTTAATTAAACTATTCAAAAAAGAAGAAATCATGATTTTTTTTTTTGTTAAAGGATTTTGGAAGATAAGTTGTTACTATATAAACTCCTCTCAAAACTGGGGGCATTTCCCCCTCCCCCCCCCTATAAATCCACACATGCTCTTCTGAACTATTCAAAAACGAAAAAATAATGATTTTTTTTTTCATTTTTGGAAGATGTGTTGTTAATACATAAAGTCCTCCCAAAACGGGGGAGACATTGCCCCCCTCTGCCCCCCTCATAAATTCGCCCATGACCGAATTCCCAAGATTTGCACCCAATAGATTATTCTGTTTGGTCCATCTTGGAGACAAGGGTGTTTGCTAGACCTCATAAAACTTTGGCATTCCTAAAGAAATCCTTACGCAAGGAATGGGGTAAAATATCATTGAGTTGCAGCCCATAGCCGAAAATTTTGTTAAATGTTTAGAGCTGTGTATTAAAGCTAAAGGTAGCCACTTTGAAAATTTGTCAATATAAATCGACGAAATAATGTTTTCATATTTATGTTGAAGTTTGGTCGTAATATTTTCATTAGCATTAACATTGGAGTTATGACGTATCAAGTGTGTCCAAGTTATTTCTTGTCACCCTGTATATGTCATAAAATAATTTGTGGAATTTTTGAGCAATCACGATTGCTTATTGTTCTCACTTGACTGTTTTTGGCGTGCTATGATTTTATTTTCCCGCCAGCACCCTCAGCAGCATCACCGTCGACCGGCTCCTCACGATGCTGCTCCTCTAGCGAAAGCCATCTCTAGGTTGCGTCAGTATCCTACACTTACACGCATACATACATACACGCACGTACAACCAAACACATACACACACACATACATACACCTATACACATGCATAGATACAGACACCTACACATACACACACAACTACCCACACACTCATGCCTGCACACAGACACAAACATATGCCTACACACACATACACATCCCCCCCACACACAAACACTCATACACACAACTACCCACATACTCGTACACAGACTCATACACAAACACACACGCCTACATACACACACACACACTCGTGATTGCGAAAAACATAATTTGAATTCCAGAAGTCAAAATTCAAATTAATTTTTTATAATTATTTGTTACAATACACCGCACAGTAAACATATGAGGTTTGAATCGAAACAAGCTGTATAAGGAATGTATGATGTGGTTACTACTAGCGCAACCAGAATTTACCATTTGGGAGGGCAGACAGTCCAGACATGTATATAAAAATACAATAATAGAATGAATGTTATTACTTAAAATCATAACTTCTGGGAATTTGGACCGTCCCCCCCCCCTATTGCTTCCCTCATTGTGACTATTAAATAGAAATGAATTATTTGGGGAACACTGTTGTATTTTCCTGACAATGCAAGAAATAATGAAAAAACATGGAAACCAAAATTGCTCCTTTTATGAAATTCTGGACACGGGCCTGTTGCAGGGTATAATTTCAGAACATAAAAACTGATATACGTTCTGCATTATAAAAGAATTTGTGGAGAGTTTTTACTGTATTTATTGCATATTTATCGCAGCGTGAACAGATTTAATTAAAACGAAACAAATATGGTTTGATTAAAACGAACCTGTAAAATGAAGGAATTCTTTTGTCACTTGTGCAGCCATAATTATTCTGCTGGGGGGGGGGATGTACAGCATTTTTTACAGGTGTATAAACGCCATTCTGAGATCAGCAATTTGTCGTAAAACTAAAGTTTGGGAAGGGTTGAATTGTCCCCCCCCCCCCGCCCACAGATAAAATTAAAAACCCCTCCTTTTATGAAAATCTGGACACGGGCCTGATTTTAACTATATGTTGAGATTGTAGAAGAGAGTGTAGGAGTTTTATCCCGAAAACTTTTCAAAATTAAAGGCCTAAATATGTACTTTTTGGCCGTGCTTGCTACGTTAGAGGAAAAGACAGGGTTTGGGGTTCTACCCAGAAATTTTTAAACATTCAGGTCTAAAACTATTTCTAAGCTATCTTTGGTGATACAGTGAAACCTGTGTAAGTTGACCACTTGCGGTGCACTACTTGAGTGGTCAACTTAAACAGGTCAACTTACAGAGGTTGCATTACATGATATAGATCTAATTCTGTGCTTGAAAACAGCGGTCAACTTAGGCAGGTAGTCAACTTACAAAGGTGGTCAATGTTACAGGTTTTACTGTATTAGGAAAAGAGATAAAAGATTCGAGAGCTATCCCTGCTAAAAACATTTTGAAGCTATATTTAACGCTGTTGGACTACAGAGTTGAGACGTTCCCAATCGGAATTATTTGAAACTGAATGTTCTAAAAAGCAATTCTAGACTATGTTTGGCTAAGTTGAGAGACCAAACCAAATGTTGAAAAATGAAAGTCGCTTACCTTCCATAACAAATAGACTAACATGTAATCCAAAGTTGTCGGATAGATTTTCTACACTCAAAAGCGAGAAATCAACTATCTCTTTCAATTCTTTTGAAATAGAGAACTTTTGTAATGAATGAGAAATCAAAGTAAACTCTGCAACATATAAAGCCACCCAAGTGATAGCAATAGATTGTTTCGTGCACCATTTTTCATCTCCCCCTCCCTTTCTTATTCTTGTCACCATTTTCCTCAAAAAAAAAAAAAAAAGTTTCGCTAGAAAGTTTTCAAGAAACTCTCTTAAAATCCAGTTTTAACTCTTTCCTTTATGAAAATTGGAAAATTTCACTGTTTCTTTCCTCCTTGGAGTTAACTTCTGCAGTCTTAGAAAACATTGGTCCCATGACTGTCCACTGCCGCGCCCTCAGAAAAAAAAAAAAAAAAACAAGGAATTGTACTGATATCAAGAAAGACTTTTGAAAGAAAGCAGAAAGTTTTGTATAAAAGAAATTTTTTAATCTGGTAGTGACACAAAAGTCTTTCATTTCAGAGATTTTCTTTTTGTCTGCAGTAACACACAGATTAAGTTCATAATTTCCTTATTTAAAAATACGTTCATTTTTTTTCACATCAAAATGGTTAATTTGCCGCCCCTCGAAAAGTGCCGCCCGGGGCGGACCGCCCCCTCCGCCCCACCCTAGCTACGCCACTGTCCTTGCTTGGAACTATTTTACGTACTACATACATAGGATCAAGGGCGATGGGAGAGGTCCGGACCCCCTGAACCCTCCCCTTGTAGTGCGCCACTGATTGAATGCAATGAAGATATACAACATTAATCATCCACTGATCGATCTTCATAATGGTGGGAAGTTGTACGTCAAGCCAGCATTAACTCGTAGAGTGGTTGCTTGTCATCCAGAATATATTTGATTATTTTTTTGAGATCCACCAAAATTTTGCTATTGAATAGCGTATCAAATAAATAGCAGGCAGTTATGCAATGTGTACTTGAAAAAGCATACTGCAGATGTCAGTATTTCGAAACAGAAAATGTCTGTGTTTTATTTATTGAATTTTGGGTTTTTTTTTTTTTTTTTTGAAATACTTGAGGTACCAGTACTTAAGTAAATTAGCAATTTCGAGCAAAGTGTTTGTTACATAACCGAATCAATTCATTATATTCCTCAGATGTGCATATTCGGTCCTAACTTTTTTTCCTTGAAATATAATAGAAAAATAAGGTTGAAGGAGGAAATAAGTTTGGAATTCATTCCCTTCCTAAACCTTGCGCTAAATTCTAAGTGCTATACCTGCCTGTATAGGGACTAGTTTTTGTTTCTTCTTTACCACTCATGTGTAAACCAATGCTTGGAGATAATTTAGAGTTTAAAAATTCATTCCCTTCTTAAACCTGACGATTCAATTTGAGACGAGGACATAGGCGGAGTTTAAGAAGGGTAAAAATGTAAAAACATTTATTCTCCAGCCATTAATGAATAAGTTATTAAAAATGAAATATTTTAATGACTCTAATCTGCCCTGAAATCAGTTTCCCTGGAGAAAATATCCTCCTAATCCATGGGGAAAATATCTGAGCGCCCCCCCCCCCTACAATTTCGCGTATGGGTGCCCTTGAGTTCCTGGAGGGTGCAGGTTTTTTTTTATTATTTTTTTTGAACAAAATTTTTTATTGCCCCTCCCCCCGCCATGTTAAATCTGAAATTAATTTTTGAAGTGCTAGGGGTTGAGATTCCTACTTTTTTTTTCCAAAAAAAAAAAAAATCAATGGATTGTTATAGTTCTTTTACTTTCTGTTTGTGTAATGGTTGGACAATTTTCCCAGTTTTTCATTGTTACACTAATTTGTTGAGTATGGTGTTAACTTACATTTAACAGTATTTTGCTGTGCAAAAACTTTTTAGCTCCGTACTTCTTTTGCTATAGAATTCACTTCAAATCAGCGAATTTCATTTGAACATATAAAACCAGAAGGTTCTTAAAAATCTTTCGTCTATAACAACCCAAAATATCTAGCTTTTGAAATCATGCAAATTAAAAATAATCATTCTGAAAATAAAGAAAACGAATCATAACGAGTAGATAGTTCTGTTAGCGCAAGGGGTTGGGAAGCTTTTTTCCCTTTGTTTTAGGCTCTAATTTGTTAAAATAATCGTCAATTTTTTTTAAATATTGCAGCTGAATGCATAGCTTTTTTAGCCTATATTTTCATTTATATATTGGCCCAAATTGTTTTCAGTCCGAAATAGTCAACTTAAGACACATTTTCATCACCCAAGTGACACCTTTATCATTTGTATTTAATGCTCAGTGCTTTTTTTTTTTTACTAGTCTTCCATCAGACAAAGGACATGCTCTCTATTCTCTTTATTTTCCCTAAGATTGAATAAAGCATTCAAAACAGGAAAAAAAAAAAGAAACAAATCAGAATTTTTTGCTTAAATATTTTGAAAAATGTGTTGTTACTATATAAAGTCCTCTTAAAACGGGGGGGGGGGGCATTGTCCCCTTTAATCCGCCCATAGGCGAGGAACGCCCTGTCGTAGTATCTTTAAAGACAAATGATAATAGAGGAATTTCAATCAAATATGATGGGAAATTGGAGCCCCCCCCCTCTCTCCCCGCTTCCCTTTCGTATGGATGCTATTGCGTTTGACAAATTAAATATAATTAAAATATTTGGGAAACTTTTTGTTTGGCGATAACAAATCGCTCTATAACACAGTTGTATTCCCATTAAACAGTTGAAATATAGAACAACAGACTGAGAACTACTTCAAAGTTCCTTTGCCGTTAAAAACTGTTTAAAACTAACGCAAGTAGCATGAAAAAACTGACGCGAGTCCGAGTGAGAAATTAGCAAAGAGATAAAGCCACAAACAAGGCTACAAGGCATTATTTGGCGACCAAATTAGTTTCTTGGAGCGCCCTTTTTCGTTTTTAGAATAAATACCCATGCCGTAAATGTAGCTTTAGTTTCTTGTGATCAAAATTACATTATTTCGCTAAGTAATCTCTTTCTAATGTTCGATGAAATTGAACGTTTTGCTTTTCAATTGTCTTGGAAAGGCTATTTCTTTTAGCGTTTTTAACGAAAGAACACATCAAAAAGCAGCGGGTGTTGTGGGGGATTAAAAAAAGGATATCAAAACAAGTATGTATTTCTTTGGTTTTTAAGGGCTAACTTTTGTGCGGGTTCATTGTTATTTAATAATTCATGTTTGTTTAAACATGTCTGTCAATTGAGTACTTAATTGCTATTTCAGAAACACCATGAGGCATTTTTTTTTTGAGGAAACGCGTTAAGAGTGGTTTTTGTCGTATTTATCAAAGGAGGAATCGATTGATGCAGAAAAGAAATAAGTCCCAGAATCACAGCTATAAGCTCTATTTAGGGGTCATAATCTTCATTTAGTGCAGAAAGAACCAGGGGTGCCCCCCTAAAGGCAAGTGCGAACCCCCGACAATATCGCGAGACCCTCCAAAGCAAGAGCCCCCCCCCCAAAATGAGAAAAACACCCCTCAAAACAGTCCCCCTAAAAATTTCAATGACGCAGTTCGCACCATGACCCCCCCCCCTCCCCCAAGTGGACACCACTGGAAAGGACACAAGTCATTGATACGATTCCCAACACAAAAAAGTTTCATTAGTTGAACTCATGCACGTGTTAAAATAACTGATCCATTATCTACAATATTGTTTATTATTGCAATGCGAAAATTTGAATCGTTTAAGTCAAGTAAAAGTCTACTTGCGGTCAGTAAAAAAAAAGACTTTTGTTCCGCTATAATAACCAGATAAACAGATCCTTAACAAAAAAAAAAAAGTGTCTACATACAGGAATGGCGACCACGAGGGAGGGCAATGCCGTAGATTACTACATTAAAATTTGAAGGGGTCTTCGTTTCTTTTTGGAGGTGGGTAGCTCCTTAGGGATTTTAGGGGTAGTATTTTTTAAATACATCAAATACAAACAAAACTTATTTTCGTACGCAAATAACCTGAATTCCGTCAAATGCGTGAGAAGTACGGCAAAACGAAAATTAAGCTCTGTAAACAGGTATAATTATAACGAAACTGCTTTAAATGTAAATGACTAATTTGAGCAGATTGAACTAGAAGGTATCGCACCTCTCCAAGGAAAGTGAGACACATAAACATTTGGGAAAAACGTACTAGCTATTGATTTAAAATCAAAATTTAATGCTTTTTCTTCCCACAAAACTCGCAAAGTTAGCTTAAATTTTCTGGCGCGTAGGAATTGCAATACCGAACCAGAAACTCATACCGGTTTTCGCTATTTTAAAACGTGATACTGGAATATCGGTATTAATACCAAGCTGAAATTTCTCAAAAAATGCTTGAAAACACATTGTTTCGTTGCCACATTTCATAATTTTGTACAAAAATTGTATTATTTATGAAAACGTAATGTGATCAAATATAAAATAAAGGAACAAGTATCATAATAAAAAATCAACAATAGTAAAAACCATAATACATCTATTGTATTGTTTCTCAGCCTGGAACCTATTTTAGGGCTGAACCTTCCAACAGTTCAAAATACTCTTTCTAAATTCACGCAAGTACTGTTAACAGTGTGCGATACACCTCCTGTAATTGTTTAGAAGTTCTTCATCTTCTAATAATTTGGTCTCTTGCGGGTTATTTTTGGATAAATAAGTTAAATTGAAAATCCTTTAATTGAAACTATATATTATTTTCAACTAAAACCGAAAATACCGGTATTTTATCTCAGCAAATTGCAGAATTTGCTCGAAATACCGGTATTGGGTATTCCGGTATACCGGTATTGCAATCACTACTGGCGCTTGACGGCGTAAAAACTATACAATCAATAGTGACACATCATTAATAAAAAGTTCCTAATTAAGAAATTTTTTTTCGAGCTTCTAAGTGGGCATTATCAATTTAGACAACAAAACTAACCCAGTAAACATCACATCATTTTTTTTGTCCAATTGAAATATTTGAGGTTAAATTAGGGGCGTGCACGGGGGGGGGGGGAGAAGGGATACTTGTTAGCCCGGGCCTAAGCCTGAAGGGGCCCAATATTTTAAAAAATAGGGGTGAAATATAGGGGAAACAATATGGAGGGGCCCATAAAAAGTCATTTGTGACAGGCCCCAAAATTTCTGTGCATGCCCTTGTGCTAAATCCCTTAAAACTACTGTAGCGTAAAACTTTGATTTTCACAAATGTTACTTTTTTGAGTTGTATGACTTTCCTTGCCAGGGCGACTTGCCATGCGATAAGTAATTTGATTTCAGACGAAATGGGGTTGTATGGAAAGCAAAATAGTTAAAATATTGAACTATTTTAACTATTTTGGACTTAAAAGGTCTCATAGTGTATGATCGTAAATTATAGTTCAATCATGCATCACATCTGAATACATGGACAGCAACGAAAATTGAAATAGGAGAGCCAAAGTAGACAAAATTATGTCAGAACCAAAAGTCGATGTCTGCCTGAAAAGCTATCTAACAATAGCATATTCATTTAACTTCAGTTTCTAAAGAAAAAAAAAAGAAAAAGGAATATATAGTTGGCAGGAACAAAAGGATAAATGGCGAATGCCGAAAAGGAAATGAAGGGGGTAATTATGAAACTCAAAAGGAGGAAAAGTCACTTATAAATAAAGAATCGACTTTTTTCTTGTTGAGATACGCTTATCAGTGAGCTTACAGAGCCTTTTCAGTTACTCGAGTTGTAAAATTTGTGTTCAGTTTTAAATTATACAGAATGTGGTGGCAAAGAACTACAGAGCTAACGTAGGTAGTAGGCCATTCGTATGCGACTTCATTGTTAAGAGTAGGGAAACTAGGGAGACTTGATCCAATTTTTGTGGTTTTATTTTCCGTTTCTTTTGTAGAGTAGTTAAAACGAAATAAAAAATATTCATAAATAGTTTGTTGTTTTCCACATTATTGTAGTTAAAAACAATAGCATAAATCTAAATAGAAATGGCGAAAAAAAAAAAAAATACATTCCTCAAGTCTGCATATGGGTCAAGTTTCCCTAGATCTAGGGAGATGGGAGATTTGACCCACAACACTTGGGAAACATAATCCTCTTCATGAACGTAAAACTCAAAGATATTGAAATAAAAAACGCAGGCTTGATGGTGTTTTTTTGTTTTAATAAGTCATACTTGAAGTAAATCCACAAAATGTTCACTCTTTAAGTGAAGTGTTACATATATTTGTTAATTATCAGCAGAAAAGCAGAGATCGAATTCGAAACTTTTGTCAGCTCAAACCTAAACAATATTTAAGATATTTTATTAAGTAACAAATCATTGGGCTTGGAGATTATTAGTATTTTAGTTATTTGTCAAAAAAAAAAAAAAAAAAAAACAATTTATTCACTAAAGTATTAGACATTTTAATCATTCATTAAGTTAAAAAAAAAAAAAAAATCAGGCCTTCATATTCACAATACTAGAGTTATTGCTTAGATAAAATAAAATCATTAAGCCTAAATCAAAATATTTTAGTTATTCATAAATAAAAAGTCATTGAAAAAACATCAAATTTGTCTTTGGATCAAGTCTCTCTAGTTGGCTTGGGTCAAAGCTCCCTAGGTAGCTTTCTTTTGTTTACCTTAACTTCTTAGCAACTTAAAGTTATATAAAACTTCTGGCATATCAATATATAGGGTCGGTGGTGGTAAAGCCCCGCGTGGGGTAAAAACCCGCCCCGACATTTTAACTTGATCACCTTGGAGTAAGAAATTTACCTCTAGGTGCTGGGTTTGTCCTATTGTCCTATGGAAACCTATTGATCAATGAAATTTTGTCCTGACTAGGCACTCCAGAGACGAGAAAGAGGGATAAGTCTGTTTTTTACTACTTTGATCTAACTTTTCTAATAAAGGGTGTCCCAAAATTAACGCAAGATTTGAATTTGCCACCATTTTTTTCCATAAATTATTGGCAGCCATGAAAAAAGAACAATTTGACAGTTGAAGAGTTTAGGGTTAGTAAAAATGGGGGTATTATTGTACCATACAGCTAGAGAGAGTGAAACATTTCAATTACTGCATAAGGCATTTCCTAGTCGCGTACTCTCTCATTTCGGTGATCAGAATTGGCACCCTAGATCGTGTGATTTAACATTATTAAATTTTTTCTTTATGGGGTTATTTGAATTCAAAGGTCTATGTCAACAAACCCACAACCACCCGTGCATTACCGTGTTGCGATACCGAGCGCCAATAACAGTAACTGCTTGACCAGCCTCAACTTTCATTATTTTTGAAACAATTGTTCAATAATGAAAGCGCGTTATTGTATCTTATAACGCTCCATTTTTGATTACCCTAAACTCTCAGCTGTCAAATTGTTCTTTTTTCAGGGTTGCCAACCATTTATTGCAAAAAATAGCGGCAAATTCAAATCTTGCATTAATTTTGGGACACCCTTTACATTATTTTGAACATTGTAAAATGTAGAATTTGAAAAGAAAAATCAATGAATTACACGTTCATACTGGTACATTAAAGCTTCACTTTCGCGTGAAAACAGTTATTCTATAATGGCTGCTTAAAAGCAACATGGCGCGTTTTTCAGAAAGTGACAAAATGGGGAAAATCCCCGCAGTTGTTTTGGGGTAAAACCCCGCATCTCTAAAAGGGGAAGGATTCTCTCCATTCAGCTGAAAATTGTCTCTTTTTTGAAATATTATTAATATTTTTGTTTAGCATGTGTTTCGTAAAACTTATTCAACTTAAAAAATCAATTGTTGGTGGACATTACTCATGAAGGATTTACTCATGGATTTACACATGAAGTTTTAATTTGGATAAGTTTGTTAGGAAAAATCTTACATTCAACACTTACATCTTTTACAATTAAAATGTGCTTTCATTATGTAAAAATTTTTTCTCTTTTTTTTGAACATTTACGTATATTTAATTTTTTGTTCTAATACCTTCAGAAGAAAAAAATTCAGAACCATGATAAATGTCGAGCTTAATGAAGCACGCAACTACATTCTTACATTCTTACATTCATCATTCATCATTCTTCATTACAAATCTTACATTCAACACTTACATCTTTTACAATTAAAATGTGCTTTCATTATGTAATAATTTTTTCTCTTTTTTTTGAAAATTTACGTACATTTAATTTTTTGTTCTAATACCTTCAGAAGAAAAAAATTCAGAACCATGATAAATGTCGAGCTTAATGAAGCACGCAACTAAATTGCAGGCATTTCTTCGTTCTGCATGGTAGACATTCAAGTTAGGTTCAAAAATATCGATTGAAGACATCTCTGAAAAATGGAACAAAAGCTTGGGACTTCAAAGAAGAAACAGATTTTCCTATCATTTCGAGTTGAACCGAAGAGAATAACTCGAAGCTTATCCCTGCACAATGAGGCCCAGATAACTTCAATATGACAAAAAGGGGGAGGGTACACTCTCAGAAATGGACTTTCAAATTTGACGAAATTTTCTTCGTTTTTGACGAAACCACTTCCAGGGATATGCTCCGAGCGAACATTTCGTCAAAATGAAGAAACTGCTTTTGTTAGTGGTTTGAGGATGCGAATTTCGTCAAATGTAACGAAATATTTCTTCATTCTAGTTTCATCAAATTAACAATCATTTTCGTAGTTTTGAGAGCATTAGTTTCGTCAAATTAATTTCGTCGTATATGAGGACGTTAATTTCGTAAATTTTTAAGAAAATTTATTTCCTTTTTTTTCCCCTTTGAGCACATTAGTTTTTTTTTTTTTTTTTTTTGAGAATACAGTCGAACCTCGTTAATTCGAACACGCTTAAAACAAATAACTGCTGAAATGAACTTTTTTGCAATCCTTGTCTTATTGTTTATTGTATAAAGCGAACCACGTTTTATAATAATCGATTTTAATGGTTCCTTTAAGTTCGTTATAACGAGGTTCGACTGTATTTTAAAAGATTTGTGTGCGTGTGATCAAATCCTAACTTCAGAATCTTACCACCGTAGTTTCCCACTTTATTGCATATAGTCACTTTCACAGGCCCGTCATTTACGGGGTCAGGGGGTCAATTGATCCCCTCCCCCCCTCCCGTCGTGATTTTTGAACATTCATATTTTTACACATGATTGGCCGTTGTTTTAGTTCGTTTTCTGTAAAATTTTTATTGAGTACAGACTCTTTGTCATATTTGGGAAAAAATTGAAACAACGGGCCTGCAGCCCCCCCCCCCCCCCCATAAAAAAAGACAAGTAATTGTTAAAAAAAGAGGCACATAAAATATGTCAAGCAAATTTTTATTTATGTAAAAATGCAAACAAACAACTTCTTAAAAAAGGTAAAACAAATCATAGCAGATTGAACTCCCCATGGTATCTAATTAACCTCCCCCCCCCATAATGGGGTTTTCCTTCAAAAAATCTAATTTTTGTCGGATATTTTCCAAATTTGGCACAGAGGTTCGTTATTTGAGGCTCGGGAATTCACACAAGGTCGTTTATGTCCCTCTATGTGGGGGGGTGGGGGGGACAGACGACCCCGCATTGGGGGTTCTCCGTATTAAAAAAAGTTTTTGTCCGATCTTTTTTAAATTTGCCACAGAGGTTCTTAGATGCTCAAGAATCACGCAGGGTAGTTTTCATCACTTTATAAAGGGGGGGGGGGGGGTCCTTGAAAAAATCCAATTTTTGTCGGATCTTTCCAAAATTTGACACATAGGCTCTTTGATGCTCGGGGATTCACGCAGGGTGATTTTCGGCCTTCTATGGGGGGGGGGGGCAACCCCTATAGTAGTTTTCCTATAAAAAATTCAGTTTTTGTTGGATCTTTCCGAATTTGGCTGAGTTTCGTTATTTGATGCTCAGGAATTCTCATAGGGTGGTTTTCTTTCCGCAATGGGGGGCAACCCCCATACGGGAGGGGTTCTTATAAAAAAACAGTTTTTATCATATCTTTTCCAAATTTGGAACAGAGGTCCTCTGATGCTCGGGAATTCACACATGATAGTTTTCAACCCTCCATGATGAGGAGGGGGGAGCAACAGCAACCCCGCATTGGGGGTTCTCCTTATATAAAAAAAGTTTTTGTCCGATCTTTTCTAAATTTGCCATAGAGGTTCTTTGATGCTCAGGAATTCACGGAGGTTAGCTTTCCTCAATGTATGGGTGGGGGGGCAACCCCGATGGGGATTTTCCTTGAAAAAAAATCAGTTTTTTGTCAAATCTTTCCAAAAATTTGGCATAGAGGTTCGTTCATTGATGCTCAGGAATTCTCATAGAGTAGTTTTCGCCCCGCTACGGGGGACAACCACCAAATGAGGGGTTTTCTTACAAAAAACCAGTTTTATCATGTCTTTTCCAAAATTGTCACAGATGTCCTTTGACGCTCGGGAATTCCCGTTTTCGTCCCGCTATGGAGTGGGAAACCACGTGTGTGTATGTGGGGGGGGGGGGGTCTGATCTGTTCCGAATTTCGTACATTTGTCTTTTAATGTTTCGGAATTCTCAAGTGTAGTTTTCATCCCGCTATGTGTGGCAAACCCCATAGGAGTTTTCCTTATAAAAATCCAGTTTTCGTCGGATCTTTTCCAGATTCGGCCCAGATATCCTTTGATGCTGGAAATCCACATAGGATAGTTTCCCATGGGGTAGTATTCATATGGGGTACTACCCCATGTGATTAAAGAACCTATGTGCCAAATTAGAAAAAGATCTGACAAAAGCCTGGATTTTTGTAAGGAAAAACTTCCCTAATTGGGGAGGGGGTGCCCCTAAAGGGGAAAGAATATTTCAAACTGTTTGAACTTTATCGCTACACCGCGATGCAAGGATGGTGATGCATCACGATGTGGAAATTCCTACATCACCCTGCCCCTACTAGGAATATAAAAGTGCTACTTCCTCAGCAGATATTGGGTTCTGGAAAAATAAATCATGTGCTACTTTTATGCACAGTTAGATCGATAGATGCTCGAAAGAAAATTGCTGAAAAGTTTCTTCTTCATTGAATCGCATGAAGAAATTCCAGAAAAAAAAAAAAAAAAAGATTTTTATCCAACTTATACCACAAATTTCAAAGAAAAAGTACAATAAAATGGACACCTTTAAGTTAGTACATATTTGTTCTAAAATTAGATACAGAAAATAAAATTAGATAATCTTAAGAAAAAGCTTACCTTTTTCAAATTAATTATTTGTTTTATTAATTTTGCTTGTATGTAGAATGTTTATTTGGCCAAATTTATGTTTAATACAGGAACTTTATTATTGCATGCATTTCATACTTTGAAAACAATTCTCTGCCAAAATTGCAAAAGGTATTTGAAAATATAAATCTTAAAAAAATGCAGATGTGAAATAAATCTTTTGGTAAAATTAATTTAGTGTAATGTTTGTTAAATAATTATAAAAATATATCTTTGCTTTTTACCCCTAAGTTTTTATTTTTATTTCCAAACATGTGTAACATGAAATCAATGTATAATATACGAACACTTAGAATATTGTTATAATTAGGAAAAAGTCTTCGTCTGTCCTTGTTCCGATTATCTCCGTGATGTTGGATCCATCCTAAAAGAGTTTTAAAAAGAGAATATATACATAATAAGTAAAAGTTTAAGTCGATGGGTGTATGCCCTCATGCACATGGATCTTTTTTCTATTTCGAGGAAAGTTTTACGATTAAATTCAGCAGTTTATTTCTGAAATAAAACATGTTTTCACGATTTCTTTCAAAATCTGAGGGTTTTTTTTTTTTTTTCTTAAGTTAAAATGCTACGATTCGCTTGTGACTTTGAAAAGCATCTGATTTAATTTTCATATTTTTCAAAATATATGATTATTTCAATGCTGACAGCTTTTTTTCAAGCAGATTGCAAGAATGAGTTATTTTTACAGCGGATGAACAAAATTTTTATTTAGGCAGCTAGACTCTCAGTTAGTTTCTGAAATTAATTTCTGAATAATATTCTAGAATTAGAGTTTCTTCAATTTATCGAGAATCATCATTATTTAGCCATTAAACGAGTTAATTCTTTTGCACATCAAGTCGTGAATTTTCATTTTTTTTTTTTGAGTTATAAAAAAAATCAAAAGTGCGAAAATTGTTGATCTGTGATTTTTTTTAAATTTATTTTTTATTTTAACCGATAGCCAAAATACACCGTTTTTTTCCGATTCTCGTGTTCCGTTTTCTTCACGAATGTTTTCTGAAGTACTCTCCTCCCCCCCCCCTACCTAAATTAGTTCCAATAAAGTACTTATGAATTAAGTAGTACTGAAACTGGTGATTATGATTTTATTTGCACATTTTTCAGAGATTTTATTGTGCTATGTTATCAATAAACAACATTTACTTACCGAGCTTTACCTTCTTAAACCACTATCAAATTAGAGTCAAAAACCCAGGGCTCCAACACTCGAAGCCACGCTCCATTTCATAAGATAACTAGTAATTACATAAAGCTACTTTCTAGCTGATGGATAGGGATTTAGTAGAAAAAAAAAACTGATTTTTCTGCTATACTGGGGATAGAGTACTTACAAAATGAGGCGTAGCTTAAGGGAGTGTGTACTTCGGATTTTTTTAACTCAGCTGGTAATGATTTTAAGAGGGAATGCTTGCCAAGTAAAGTTGTTAATTGATAGTATGGTACCTTGAAATCTTTAAAAAATATTCAAACAAAATCATAAAATCATCAGAATTAATCACTAGTACAAAAATATTCAAACGTAGCTCTACTTACTAGTTTGGGACGGAGACGAAGGGAGTATGACTTTTTAACTAAGAATATTTGATTTTTAAAATATGCAATTTTCACGCAGTAAATAAAAAAACGCCAAGGAAGAAGAGCTGCCAAAGATAGGGGAAACCCAATAACAAAGTGCACTTTCTTGTTTGTTTGTGTCTTGAGAACTAATTGACTGATATCAATGGATTTTTTTTCAAAGGTATATAATGAAAATAGGGACTAATGTGGTGAGCTAAGCTTGTTACATATATAAAGCTTATCATATATTTTCATTATCCTTTTAATTTTTCATATATTTTCATTATCCTTTCAATTTTTCAATTGAAGTTCGGTTAAATTTTCAGACATTTTACTTTATATCCAGCAAAATCACAACTTCAACTAAAAGATTTGGATTTATTGGAAGTTCATCTATAAAATGCTTCTTAGTCTGATTTAATGTAGACCGGGATTTCTCACTTTTTGTTGACAATATCTTGAGGCGGCAAATATGGCAATAAAATTAATGCTGCATTTATTTTAGCTGTAGAAACTATGTATAATGGAAAAATTCATAATTATGACAAATCATGTAACCCAAATTGACATAGAAAAACTTATAAATTTAGTGCATGAAGTGGGAAAATAAACAACAAAAAATGCTTATTATTATTACAATTTTCAAACATGCTATAGGATCTTTTCTTTTTTTCTTTTTAAATCGAGGTTAAACATTAAAACTTCACTTCAATAATTTATTTTAATTTGCGGAAAAATTGAAAAAATATTGAAAATATTCTGCTGAAATATCAAGCACAAAGATAGAGTTCTTTATGGAAATTAATATTTTCTCTATCTTAAAATGATTTCATCAAATTGATATTTACTTTACTTCATGTTTTATGCAAGTAAAAAAAAAAGGCTGCACAAATAATGAACATAAGCACCTATTGCTAGAAACATCTGCCGCAGGGAAAGAGATTATATAAACAACGTGGGGTAAGCTGGTAAGCATATTGGGGGATTGGTATATAGTATTTGCTTAAGAAAATAAAAATGCAGAATGAAACAAATTTGAATTATTAAACTAAAAAATACACTTCGTTTAACAGAATTATTTTCTTAAAATTCATTGAGGAGAATGAAAACACATAACCATGTAATATATTCCATGTTGAAATTAAAAGTTTCAAAGTTCTATGCCTTTTATAAAAGCGCTGTATTTATCATCTGTGTTAGTTAAGCTACGGTGGAGGGTTTTTTTTTTTTTTTGTAAGTTTAAATTCGTACAAACTCTTTAGTCATGTTTGTAATTTTTTGTAACGAAATAAAGGAAGTACGCTTTTGGAAACAAATGTCAACAAACCAACATTTTCTTTTACAAATAAAAAAAAAAAAAAACAACGCTAGCTAAGCCTAACGTGGAGATGACTCAAAGTTAACACACACAGAATTCTAAACCTAATCGAACCGTTCATTTTCAATTTTAATGTGTTTTAAATACTACTATAAACACAACACTAAACAAAAATGTAACAATACACAAAAGAAGGCACATTGCACATACAAATTTCAATAAATACTAACCTTTTTTATGAATCCTTTAGAATAAATTGAGGTAAGATAATTTAACGAGCAAGTACAAGATTGAAACGAAAACTCCCAGAATGCACTGCAATGTGATGAAATCGGGACGAAATAATTTCGTGAAAATTTTGAGATTTCTGGTTTCGTCAAATATCACGTGATTCGGTGACGAAAGGATCGTCGAAAATAACGAAATAGTGCTCGAGGATTGCCGGATCGTCAAAATTGAGCGTTTCATTTTTGACAGTGTGGGGGGAAATTATTGTTAATTTCGATGTAAACTCAAGTGGTGTTATAATTTGTCCGACACTTGGCAATATATCGCCAGTCTTTTGGTCGCCAAGTTTTGTCGCCAACTTGGCGACAAATTTTTTTTTTTAAATCTGGTTTTAATTTGGTCACTGTTGGTGATATTTAGAGAGTAAACTATTGAATCACATTAAAATTGCCAATAATGGGAAAATGACATTAAATTGGAGTTAAAGGAAGTCATTTGATGCACACATCAGCTCGTTTCTTTATACATTAAAATAGTTTTGTCATTGCAATATTTCACTCAATCGTTAAATAAAAAAACACTAAAAGATTCAACTCTTGTTCTAACTAGCTTACAAAAGGTTGTTCGAATAATTTCGTCTATTACACGAACAAAATGGCTTTGGAGTGATAAATAAATTTGATACACGCAAAACTACCCTTACAATAGAGACTTTCTGAGAAAAGTTTGCTCAAAGTTGGAATTTTAAAAAAATCTAGAATCGAAGATCTTTTATAATCGTCTCTAATAAAAACAAAGTTATATTTTTAGAGCAATCCACTGACTAGTTTCCTTTTATATACGTGTTAACTTTTTGCTAGTAAAAGATACTTTGTTGGGTCTTATTTTCAAAGGAGAAAATAGGGCATCGATGCGAAAATGTATGATACATTTTCCACCCAAAATAAATTTATCCGGTTTTGTATCTCTAACTAGTACATTACTTTCAAATCGTGAAAGATTTGATTCTGATTTTGCCGTTCAAGCGGACCGCTTTATCTTATAATGAGGTTCAGATGGAAGAAGATAAAGATTCGAGTTTGACATAAAACAAATAAATCGAAAATATGGCTTTTACTTCGAAGATGCCGGTCTAAAATTTATATCCCATAAGAGGATAGTTGGAGAGAATGTATTTTTAGATGCTTTTTTTTCTTGAGCAAATGCTTTTGCTTGGAGTGATACATTTTGAGCTTTTTTATTCGAAAGAGGGTCCTTTAATTTTTTTTTCGATATTAAATTTATAAAACACGCTATTTGTATTAAAAAAACTTCTTAAAGATTCGATACCGAGGGAGAGAAAAATTAATTCATAAATTGTACGAAACTTGATTTTACACAAAAAATTTCTTGGTTATTAGGGAGTGTGTTGACTCAAAGACATGCCATCGTTTCAAATGCTCAAGACAACGACTAACTGCGCATGCTTTCAATCTGAAGCTTGTACAGTGCTGGTATAAAAAATTGCATCACCCTCGCATTTTCATAACAATGGGATTATGTGAGAAGTTTTGGTCGACCGATTAACGATGAATGTATGTGAAATTCGGCAAAATTAATGAAATAAACATTTAACAGCAGGAATCCGGTCATTGTTTACGTAGATCGGAGCGGTTTCCGGGCCAAGGCAAACTGCTGACCCCATGCTCATTTCTCCATTTCTGAACCTGCGTGTGAGTTTAGAGGAAAAAAAATTCTTGTTAATTTAAGTCTAATGGCAGGATTAAGGTTTTTGAATCGTTACTTACCAGTCTTGCCCTATGGAACGGAGCAGAATCATCCTGGAAAATGACGTTTAGAACTGAAGTAATGCGAACCCGGATAGTAGGAAGCAATTTGTTCTCAAATGCCAATATACACCTGGGCCTCGCACAAAGTGAAGCCCAGCAACTCCTTGATCAGAAATCCATCCCCAAATCATCTGGGATACGGGATGCTTGACTGTGTGTTGAATGCAGTCGGGATGATATTCCTCTCCTTTGCGGCGCGGGTGATGCAATTTTTTTACCACCACTGTCCATTAAGGAGACTTTGAAAGGTTTTATCGAGACAGCGTGAAAATGTATAAACGCAAACCTTTATAATTCAAAGCAAGTAAAATATGAAAAAAATGGAAAACGACTACCATTGAGAAACGAAGTAAGAGTAGGAAAAACAGAATTACGAAAAAACAATCAACAGTTTGGAGACACGTGTTTCGGGGCTTCAAGAAACTTTTTTTTCAATGCAGGAAAGTGAAATTTCGGTGAATATTTATTCGACAAAAACACCGAGATAAACGGTTTAAATCGTTCTATAATTTAAATAGCAAAAAATTCCCCTTTTTTCTCATCAAAACTGTCTTTTGTTCCATCACGCTGTTCTTGTGGCACGATTTTGCATTTAGAAGCACACTTTTTAGCTTTGAAAAATGGATTTCTGAAAACCGCGAAACATGTGTCTGCAATCTTTTGCTAATTTGTGCATTTATACCGTTACTTTTCCTACGTTTAGTAAAAATATGATTACTCAAAGAAAAGAATTTCAAGCTAGCCCAAAAGTGCTAAATAACGAGTCAATAACGGAAAACCAACAGAAAAAGTCATTTTTCGAAGGAAAAAATACACACACATTCATCTTGAAAACAACTCAATAAAATCTGGATTTCGGCAGTTTCAATAATGAAACAAATCTGTCTCAAACTCTTTTATTTTTAAGGCACTTGCTTCGCGTTGCTGAAATCTTTGCGTTGTTTCTGTAGTACGTGTAAGGGCTATTCTACCGTCAAGTGCAGGACAAAAATACGCTTAAATTTAATTAAAATTTCGTCATATCACTTAATATTTTGATAAAACAGGGGTAAGCAATTTTTTTAAATCTTTATATTTGATAGAAAGAAACTCCTGACACAACTATATTTTTGATAAACAATTTTGTTATATTTAAGATAAAATTTATTTCCATGCGTCACGTGCGGGACATCCAAAGTCAACCTCTGGTAACTTGCTTATGAATAAGCTTATATTTTTGCTCTGTTAATACAGCAATACGAAACAGATTGTAGATTTTGAAAGCTATGGTTCAAACGTAAAGGAAACACATCTCATTAGTTTAGAAATAATTATTTAAACCATTGAAAAAAGATATGCATACATCCATTCCATTGAAAATGGTCATTTTGTCCCGCAGGTGACGGTTCCTGTATTTCATAAAAAAAGAAAGAATTTTTGAAGAAAATTTTCGCTTAAGAAGTCACACATGCGTTTGTGATTTCTTAAGCAGCAAAATTTTGTTCATCATACTTTTAAATTATTATTTTTTTTTTATGAAATATATGAAGCGTCACGTGCGGGACAAAATGACCGTTTTCCGTGGAATGGCTCAGTAACATAAAATTTGCTTCTGTAGCTGTATTGTGTATAGGTATCTGCTGTTTTGCAAACTGCCCCAAGCAACAAAATAAAGCAACTAATGTTCTCCAGTTCATAAAACGTAGACTCAAAAGTATGTTTTTCCAAAATACTTATTAAATTCCTCGTCCAAAAGTTAATAAACTAAATTGTATTATAGATCAATATTTAAAAGTTTGCAGCGGTACCAGATTTTTATTCGCTCGAGTACATTTGGATTTCCTTCGATTCAAGATGCAAATGCAAATTCAAGGGCTGAGAAAAGAAAAAAATACCGCCATTGTTGAGTTATATTGTGACTTGTTAAGTTGAAATGTTCAGTCAAAACGTTCAGTTGTCGAGTTTTGAAGCTGCTATGTCGTGAACCCTTTTCTATAAATATATTTACTACTTTTAACTACGAGGGTAGATAAAAAAGTCTTTGCGCCTATTTTTTATTCGCCAAAGACAGGTACATACAGATATTTACAAATATATGTAGCGTACTACTAACTTAAATTATTTCTTCACATAGTCACCACACCGGTTAAGGCAGTTTCCCATCGTAGCACTAAACTAGAGATCCCTCTGCAGTAAATTCTTCCGGCTGCCTGTGGAACCACTGTCAGACCGCGTTCTTGGCTTCTTCGTCATATGTGAATCTCTGTTCTGCCAGAAACTTCTTCCGTGAAGCGAAAACGTGAAAATCACTAGGGAAAGGTCTGGACTGTAGGTGCCCCTTTGAATTGCTATGGGCATTTGTCCGTTGCTTCATACAAAACGAGTAACACTTTTCTGCTCATAAGTTGTGGACGTATGAAGAACAACCGTCATCCTAAATGACTGATAGCAGCTCCGCTCTTGTGAGCAAAAAGTAGATACGGTTGGCACGGTTCAAGGAACTGTCACTGCTGGGAATGTATCTGTTTGCTTCGTATTCACAGCCATATTTTGGCTAAAAAAATAGGCGCAAAGACTTTTTGATTTGCCCTCGTACATATGCACGTAAAATTTACGAAAAAGAAAAAAAAAAACTTTCGAAAATTAATTTGAATTCTGAAATCTTGAATTCAAATTATGTTTTTCGCAATCACGTGTTGCGACAGGGCCCTACTCATTGGGGGCTATTGTTTCTAGAAACAGCTCCTGTCCCCCCAAGCCTACCCCTCCTCCTGGGCGGTTACGTGTGTATAGTTGTGTGTGTGTGTGCAGGCGTGTGTGTATGTGTCAGCACGCGTGCGTGCAGGTGTAGGCTTGTGTGTATGCACGTATGCGTGTGTGTATGAGCGCGCGTGTGTGTAGGACATGGACACCATCGACCAGGAGAAACGTGTTCCAGGAGGCAGTGCTCGGAGCCGCGCCTGCAGAGGCCGGTGGGAGGTGGTGCTGTTGTCCCTGGTCCAAGCTGAAAAAGGAACCACAACATCTAGGACGATCAAATGAAAGCAATAAGCAATTGTGATTGTTAAAAAAAAAAATACCGTAAAGGATAATTGAATTAAATAATACAAAGAAATATAAAACATTGCAAACGGTATTGAATTACTATTTCAAAAATGGCGGCTGTAAGAGGTAAAACCAAGACTGACCTACTCAGGTAGAATATGCCCAGTCCGTCGAGACATCTGCCTAGTCCGCACAAAATTGATTTTCCCCCTTTTTTGGCTAATTTCTTAAATCGCAACAAGATGTCGTATTTGTTCTCTAGAACTGAATTGATCTTTACTAATAATAAAGCTGAAATTCTCTCTGTCCGGATCTCTCTCTGTCTGTCAGGATCTCTATGACGCGCATAGCGCCTAGACCGTTAGGCCGATTTTCATGAAATTTGGCACAGAATGAGTTCGTAGCATGGGAGTGTGCACCTCGAAGCGATTTTTCGAAAATTCGGTTTTGTTCTTTTTTTATTCCAATTTTAAGAACATTTTCCCGAGCAAAATTATCATAAGATGGACGAGTCAATTACCAAGTTATCATAACGTGGAACCGTAACATGGGCAAGCCAATTCGCAAGAAATTCATCATACAATATTTGTAAATATAAAGGCAAACGAAAAGACCTTTTGATTTTCTACTACAGGCAAAGCCGTGCGGGTGCCATTAGTAAATAATAAATGTACAGCAAACGATAAGTTTGCAAATAGCAGTAAAACCAAGATTGCCGCACAGTTATAGAGTGCTGCCAAATAGGACATCATCAGTTTCCAACTGCGATAAATCTGTTACATCGCTAATGCACAGCCACTTTATTTTAAACTCTAGCGGTCATTTCGAATCATACAATCTACTATAAGCTATCACCGCAACGACAACTAAACTGCATGGCTATTGTTCGTTATTTTATGAAATGAAGAGTTAAAAGTATTTTCTCCTAAAAATTTAGTAAATTATTTCTCTTCCGAAAGTTAATAAACAAAACTGCATCATAGCTCAATATTTAATCTTTCGCAGCGGTAGCGGGTCTTTATTCGCTCACGTACATTTAGATTTCTCTAGCTTTTAAGATTCAAATGCAAATTCAGCGTTGAGAAAAGAAAGAAAAAAACCCGCCATTTTACATTGTAGTCACGGAATGAAAGAACTAAGTTCTTTATAAATTTCGGCAGAAGATTTCCACCATGTGTGAAGAATTATGATAATATTCTCTTTTAGTAGTCTCACTAAGTCAAATGCAAATTTTGCGTCGATGTTAAGCGAGTAAGTCGCGATACTTTTTTCCGATGTTTAACATGTTCTCATTTTCTGTCTGCTGTTCTTTCTTAATTACGAATAAAATGCCTTTTTTTTTTCGGAAAACATTAAATATTTGACTTTACGCTTTTAACAGTAGTTAAAATGGTTTTCTTTTATGCACGTTACGGGAGAGGATGAATAAAATAAAGTGAAACAAAGTATTTTACAGCTGATATTTAGGTGAAAGTGGTGTAAAGAACCTGTTCTATTTTTCGATGTCTTTACGTTAATAGTTCATGTCATTATTTAAGTTCATATGCTCAGTTGAATTGTTCAACTGTTGAGAGTTGAAACATTCTAACTCATCTAATAGATGAGTTGAAAATTGTTGAGTTTATTTGAGTCACTAATGGGATTGTTTCCTCCAGTCAAAAGTACAACTTTCAGTCACTGAAATTGAGAGAAAAAGCAAATAATAATAATAATAATAATAATAATAATAATAAAAATAAATAAATGAATAAATAAATAACATGGACCCAGAAAATGCTTTCATTTTCACAACAGTTGTTTTTTATTTAATTTTTTAAAACGTCCGATTTTTTCAAACAAGACGTGGTCTTGATGACGTCACAAATGATGTGCTTAGGCGCAACTGTCTATCGCGTTTCCACGTTGTGATAATCAAGAAACTAATTAAATATTGCGCTCTACGCTTGTTATCAACCACATCTTTGACAATACGCGTGAGTTCAGATGCGAATTAAATATTTTGCTTTGCGCTTTGGTATCAGCGAAAGGCATTTCATCATTTGTGATGTCATCGGCAGAAGCGTAAACAATGAAAGTGCACCGAGAAAAGTATTTTTTTTTTTTTTTTTGAGCAATCACGATTGCTTATTGTTCTCATTTGACGATCATTGGCGTTTGGTTCCTTTTTCAGCTTGGACCAGGGGCCTTTGCAGCACCACCGGCCTCCGGTCCTGAGCACTGTCCCCCGGTAACCGTTTCTCCTGGTCAGTGGCGTCCATGTCCTACACACACACACGCTCACAAACATACACGCTCACACACACGCATCGTTACGCACATACACACTCCACTCACACGCCGTTACACACACACTCCACACACACGCCAATACACACATAAACACACGCCTAAGTGCATACACACAGGTCTACGCACACACACAAGCCTATACATGCATGCACTTGCGTCTGTACACAAAATTATACACACGTAACTGCCCAGGAACCGTTTCTAAAAACAATAACTCCAATGAGTAGGGTCCTGTCGTAATTGCGTAAAACATAATTTGAATTAAAAATTCCAGAATTTAAATTAACTTTATTCTTTCTTTTTTTAAATAATTTGACTAAGTTTATTTAAAAAATTGTTAGTTCCTATGTTTTTAAGCGTGCATTTTAAGAAAAAGATACTTTTAAAATTTTGGAAACGACCCCATTCAGAGAAGAAGCAAAGGAGTTCTTTTTTTTTTGCATGTGCCACCTGCAATGAGGCAAAATCAACTCATATCGCTCAAAGCAACCGTAAATATTTAAAGGGATCAGCATCCCAATCAATAGTTTAATATCACAAACGCCTTCCAACAGTAATAATCAAACATGAATATTAATCTCCCCATCACGCCCGAATGTTACCGTGCGGGCGTTCTCCCCCCCCCCCCTGTTTCTTAAAATCAGTTTTGTGAGCCATTATCTTCGCCGCCCCATCTCAGGGCGTTTCATCTTCATTATGAGATACCTCCATAAATCTGCATCTGTTTCTCCTTTTGAAAACGCGTCGAAAGTGATGCGCTCAATCTTTACTCTTTTGAGAGATTTATGAAACCTCTTTTGGCGGAATTGACGGTGTTGGAGATTAAAGAGGTCCGATTCAATTACGTTGACTAACAGCGCCGTTCTTTTTCTTTAACGTGTTTCAGTTTTGCATGCTTGGGTTTGGTTAATTATCCTCGGGAATATAATAACGAATTCACTGATCGAGTAACGCTGAAGTCACCAACAATGAAACTCGCGCCACGGCATGAAAATTTAATAACATTTTTCGGTAATACATGAAATACACCGCCAGCTCAGTCATTCTAGTCAGCTCAGTCAGAATTTTTGAATCTAGAAACTTACTTTGACCCGCAACTTACCCATCACAAAAATAGTTCATATTTTGCATAAACATGCTGATGGTAAACATTTAAACCCATAGAACGCAGTTTCTTTACTTCCAATTACGTTCATGTCTTCAATACTTTTGAAAACATGTTTTGAAAAAGTTAAATAAAAAATCACAGTATCCATTGCAGTCAAAATATACATTAAATTTGTGGCATCACCTATGTTAAATTAAAAAAAAAATTATACATCCAATTTAAGCTCCAATGCAATTTGTGCTACCTTCTTCTTAGTTGGACTTATGAGAGTTTCTATTTGTATAAGCGTAGAAATGAAGATTTCATTAGATTTCTGTTTTTTGTTGTATAGCTCCAACTTCAAACATCCAATATATTTACTTTTTGAAAAACTTACGAAATCTGAAATTTTTTTTTATAGTTTTAATCATGAAACACATTTTTTTCTTTTGGCTTTCCAAAAAGTTATCGAATTAATTCGCATGCTCTCGAAACGGATGTTTTTACTTTCTTAACTATGATAATTAATTCTTAAATAAAGAAAAGTAAGCAAAATATTTTAGCTAATCGGCTTCTGAACAGCCATTTTTTTCCCGAAAACAATACTATTTTAGAGCTTATTTTATGCATCATTCTTCTTTAAAAAAGTCATATAATCTTTTAAACAGTAATTATTCATAAGAGTACATAAAAAAGCAAAAGCAATTGTTATTACTGTCGCAATTGATCAAGGTTAGCCTTGAACTTTTATTTTTTAAACTTTTCCTTCCGCCCACCGCTTTTCGGATCTGAAGTGAACTGAGAGAGATCAAAAATAAAATAAGAATTGATGGAACGCCGAAAATGATTTGAATAAAGTCCGATTTGTAAAGCTTGTTATTTGAAGTTGTAAATATTTGTTAATATATTGAATTTTTTCGTTTAGATAGTACTGTGAATTTTCTTCAGTCAATTTCAATATCTCACCAATTAAAGATGCAAACGCCCAAAAAGAATCGGAAAATGGTAAGATTTTTACCTTCCATTTTGACTTGAAGATACCGATTAGTACAATTACTAGCTGAACCGTGCGAAGCAAATTCGATTTCAACGCAACTGCAATTTATAATCGTGCCCTCAATGAGTTTTATGTACGATTATTTATTTTCACAGAAATTAAGATTAGACTTCAGCTGAGAAAATTTAGTCATTAAAAAACATACTTTCTGGCCCATTAGAGGATCAATACAATCAGATTTGCGATATTAGTTGCCTGCTCTTACCAACTGAGCTATAGCTTGAGATACTACACTCTACTTACAGCAATGCGTCATAAAGAAAAAAACTAAATTGAAATCGCTAACTCTATTTTGTCTAAATATTTTTTAAATCTCATGCTGCCATTTACCATGTTCAAATTGTCTTGTTTCCTGATTTTAACAACAACAGAATCGTAGTTTCGAATCTTGCAATCAGTTTATATTATACTAGCAAAAATACCCGGCGTTGCCTGGGTTAGCAATAATTATGAGAAACAATCGTTACTTGCATTTGTTTTCTGTTTTAAGTGAAAGAACTTAAAACACACCTTTTTGACGTGACTTAAAATCCAGCTTCTTCCTTACTCATAAAACTAAAGTAGCAGTAAGTAAAAAGAGTAAAATATTCATTTAGAAACGAAAACACAAAATTTAAGCGTATACAAATTTGAAGAATTTCCGAAATATGAAATTAAACTTCACATTTTTAAAAAGATTTATCAGTTAATACTTTTTTTTTTTTTACATTGAGTCTTACATTGTCTGTATGTATATTGAAGAACAAACTGTTTTAAAAAAATGTAGCCGCGCGCCCGTGATTCCCTAAACTTGCTTTAGTTATTTTGGAAAATTTCAATTATTGTGGGTTCTTGGTACGATTTAAAATATTACCGAATTGGCGGGAATCGTTTTGGGACACCTTGGATAATGCTCCCCCTCCTTAATTTGAAAAACGGTATGTTACTAATTTTTGTTAAAGAGATATTGTCGCCATATGCTAAGATACTTTTGGTCACCATAAAAATGGCGCTAAACAATTTCATCCGTAATGTTTCCAAAATAAGTAGTAAAACTTGGCGATGGTTTGAATTTGTGCACAAAGTCACATTAATGGAAGTTTTTGTGCTGTTTAGATTTGCATAATTTAGTTGCTGGATTATTTTAAAGTAAAAAAAGTTTTTAAAGATTTTTTGATTGACGATATTTTGTTTACATGGTGAAAGCCGACAAACATTATTACGTAGTCTTTGACTTCAAAAACCGTGACAGTTGAAAAAACTGCTAAATGCATCCGCTACTGAAATCAACCTGCAAAAATTTTGGCTAGGTTTCTGCTGTTAGATTGGATAATGATTAGAAAATCCAATCAGCACAAATAATAAAAAAAAACACATTAATTACATTAAAGTTCCGTTTAAATGGAAAATAATCAACCAAATCTGATTATTATTAGCCAATCTTGGGGAAAAAACGTTACTTTAAGATTTGACTTGAGAAAAGCCTCAAACAGTCAGACGAAACACAAAAACATTCAACAGTTCTAACCATGAACTGGGAGTTGAGATGATACACTGAATAATGAATTGGGTTGAGGAAAGCCTTCGAACATGGAACAAAAAAGCCCATAACTCGTTTTTCATCCTACTTAGAACTTTCTAACAGATGCCATCTTCAGCAGAAAAATAAGCGCTTTCGAAGGACACATAATTTTAATATGTGCACGTATTTTTTAACCGTCATATTGGGGCATTTATGCGAAAATTTGGACAAATTAGAATAAAAAAGGAACTATCAATCGGATTTTTATCGAACTGGTCTACAAACCTTCCCAGTACCAAAAAGAACAAACGGTGAAAGTTTCAGCCAAATCTGCCGGGTAGTTTCTGAGATCTTGGGAACAAATTTACCAAAGTCCATTTTTATATATATAGATACTAGCGGTACCCGCACGGCTTTGCCGGTAGTAGAAAATGAAAAGGTCATTTGGTTCGCCTGCATATTTACAAATAATGAATGATGAATTTCTTGCCGATTTGCTATGTTCATTTGCTCTTCTATTTTATGGTTCTAAGTTATGATAATTTCGTAATTTACTCTTCCATGTTATGATGATTTGCTGGGTAAAATGTTTTTAAAATTAAAATAGAAAAATAACAAAATCGAATATTCAAAACATCGCTTCGAGGTGCACCCCCCCCCCCCCCGCATGCCACAAACTAATTCTGTGCCAAATTTCGTGAAATCGACACACGGTTTAGGCGTTATGTGCGTCACAGAGATCCGAACAAAAGTCCAGACACAGAGACTTTCAGCTTTATTATTAGTAGAGATTCAAGGATATTTGGATCAGAATTACACTGAAGAATTCATTGAAAGAATATTTTTCAGGCCATTAGGTCTCGAACTCCAACCTTCCCATTTTTAGCACGACGCGTTAGCCGGCTGGGCCGACAAGTCATTATTTTGGGGTGCTATGGATTGAAGCAATGCATAATAAAAAAAAAGCAGATTGCTCGTTTTATCGAAACAACAACCAAGCTGTTTATTTTTCGCCGAAGGAGGTGAAAAAAAATTCTTTAAAATGATGCTTTACTTATGAAATTTCATGAAGCAATGAAGGAGTTATGACGCCGTCACAAAAAAAAAAGAAAGAGAGAGAAATAATGTAGAGGTGATTATTATTTCGAGGTTATTTTGAACAAAATAAGAACTAATATTTCAAACACACTATTGGTTTGTCAAACATATTCAAATAACTTATAGTACACTAACCCATCGTTACATCGCTCATTCGGATATATCACGCTTTTCTTTTGTCTCCCGAAAAATTGTTTTTTTTTTTTCCATTTCTCAGAAAAAGTTTTTTGTTTTTTAAACCAATGAAAAAACTGCCATATTTTCCATAGGCTTAATTAATTGCATTTTAAGTTGCAAGTTTCGATCCGTATTCCATTATAAAACAATAAAATTATTCAAAATGATTTTTCTTAGTTTAAGAGAAAACTAAGCTAAATCGGTACACAAATCTTTTATTTCTTTTGAGAAAGTCGTCCTCATATGATAGTAAACTAATATTTTTATAGATACACATGTCATTAATTTTTACGTTAATTGAATTGTTACTTTTTATGACCTCCGTTATATCGCTTTTTCGGATATATCACACTTTTTTGTTGTCTCCCGACAAAAGGCAACAGTTTAGTAATCGGTAGTTAAGGGGTTTAAGGATCATTAACCTTCCAAATGTTCGACTTTCTGGAAAAAAAAATGTTACGCCTAATTTAATTCTGAACAATTTGATACCTTATTTATTACCATACGCAAAAACTTTTCAAGATATCGATAAAATGCGTAACCTTTCCCCATAGAGATTTATGTCAACAGCAGCTGTTTAAGCCTCTTTTTCTCAAGTTGCGTTTTCTCAGGTTTCTCGTTTTGCGTGCGTAATATCTCAGAAAGTTTCTTATATATTTCTGTAAAACTTTTAATGCATGTTTGCCTGGTTTACTTTTATGATCTGAACCTAAGTTTATTTATTTTTTTTAAATTATTCATTTATTTATTTATTTGAAATTGTGTACGTGAATATCAATGTTTTCCACAACTTTGAGTGAAAATATTCTTTTTTTTTTAATATTAACTTTCATTTTTAGTTAAAATTTAGGTTCATATCATAAAAATAAATCAGAAAAACATGCATGAAAAGTTTTACGGAAATACATAAGAAACTTTCTAAGATATCACGCACGCAAAACGAGAAACCGGCACCTGAGAAAAAGAAGCTTAAACAGCTGCTGTTAACATAAATCTCCAATGGGGAAAGTTTACGTATTTTTACGATAACTTGAAAAGTTTTTTGCGTATGGTAATAAATAAGGTATCAGATTGTTCAGAATTAAATTATGCACAACATATATTTTTTACCCAGAAAGTCGAAAATTTTGAATTTTAAGGGATCTTAAGACCCCTTTAATCTATTACAATAGCTACACGCTTTTTTAAATGGCGACATTCCTCACCAAGGAACCATTTTCTACAAAATAACTTCTGCACGCCTTCACCGCTGAAGAAATATTACGCCGCTAAAGCGCAGTGTTGATTTTTAAAAAGCACACAAATTGAATGCGGATGGTAACATAACAGCGTCAGTAAACGACAATAGATTCTTATTATTTTAAAATGCATTTTTCGTTGTTGAGTGTTTTAAGCAGCAAAAATGTTCACGCTTTGGCCCTTAAAAGAAAAGTTTTAGAAGTGTGTTTTGACATAATGTTGATTGAGTAACAATGATAAAATGCTCAATTCCGCTGGGAGTTTGCTGCCGAAGTGGGTATTGACGATTTTTATAGAGCATATGTTTATTTTCATAAGAATAGCTTTATATTTATTTATAGAGCAATCAGATATGCTAATTGATTTTAACTAGCAACGTCCTGGCGTTTCACATTCTATTTGCATTTAGATTGGTAAACAGCGAGTCACGTCTTAGATTGTTCGTTTTGTGATTACTACATAGCGAGTCATGCGATCCAGGGACCTTAGTTTCTGATTGATGAAACTGAAATTCATATCGAACATAAAAACTGCTTTAACCAAAAATATTCAAATTAATTCATTTAGAATATCTTTTTTGTTTGTCTATTAAAAAATAGTTTTTTTTTTGTAAATATTTTTTTTATCAGCATCTTTTACATTTCTTCGTAGAAGCATTTACCAAAGATATTAAAATATTTTTATATAGTTTTTGTTTTTCTTTTCATTTTATCTTCTCTAAAATTAATAGCACCTGCAAAAACTACTAGGCTTAGGTGTTAACTTATTAATGTACTTACCAATAAATAAATAAATAAATAACGACTTAGTGGGTCTCTAGAAATATCTTAATTCACTTCAGTTCATCTTTGCAACCAAATGGGAAAAAAAGATAAAAATTCGAACTAGGTCTTTTTTTACTTTTCGTGTTTTACTTGAAACCCCACGATGTACATAATGATGCATATTTCATTAGTAAACACAGGCAAATATGTGTAAGTAGTGTAATGTGTTTAATCGAACACTATTTAATGAAAAATCTATTGTTGATTTTTTTCAGATGGGTTTTTATATCGTATTCAACTCATCATTTTTTTTTAGCATTTTATTCAAATGAATGTAGGGAGCCAGATCTCGTTGAAAGAAAATCAGCAAGTTTCTTGATTGACATAAAATTGCGTGATTTCAAGTACTTAGTGTGGCTTGAGTAATGGTTTTTGATCGGGCAATGCAGTTAAGACGAATACAGTGCAACTTCGATTATCCGAAGTGATCGAGATTGGACCGCCTTTGGTAAATCGAAATTTCCGGAAAAAAGAGGGATATTTAAAAAGGCTGTCGAAACACAACTGAAGTTTTAATTCTACATTTTAGCACGGGTACGTATTTTCAAATTTTCTACCAAATCTGACGTATTTAATTACATAACTGTTATTATAAAAAATAAATTTTCAAATAAATATCACACAGGCTAGAAAACATAAGACACTAGCGGTGCCCGGACGGCTTTGCCCGTGTTAGAAAATTAAAAGGTCATTTGGTTAGCTTGTATATTTACAAATAATGGATGATGAATTTCTTGCCAATTTGCTATATTCATTTCCTCGCCCACGTTACGGTTCCACGTTATGATAATTTGGTAATTTACGCGTCCATGTTATGATAATTTGCTCGGTAAAAAGTTCTAAAAATTAGAATAGAAAAAAAGAAAAAACAAAATTGAATTTTCGAAACATCGCTTCGAGGTGCACACCCCCATGCTACAAACTAATTATGTATCAAATTTCAAGAAAATCGGCCGAACAGTCTAGGCGTTATGAGCGTCATAGAGATCCAGACAGAGAGACTTCCAGCTTTATTATTAGTAGAGATTCACCACACTTTTCTCATAATTTATTTGCAATTCAAATGAATTATAGGAGGCACAGTAGGCTCTGGTAAATGACTGCTGGAAGAGGTAAAATAAGCATAATCAGTAACTTATAACCTGCATTTTACCTTAGTGAATGACAGAAATTTTTCTTCATGCTAATGTAGTTTCTTATTTGTTTGTATTACAAAATTGAATTTTCGAAAAATCACTTCGAGGTGCACATCCCAATGCTACAAACTAATTTTGTGCCAAATTTGAAGAAAATCGGCCGAACAGTCTATGCGCTATGAGCGTCACAGTGACCCAGACAGAGAGACTTTAAGTTTTATTATTAGTAGAAATAAGTGATAGAAGTGCACAATTTAGTACGGTTTTTACCATGGAAATTGCTGCCTCCGATGACCTTGAAGTGAAACTGCTTACTTACCAGAAAATACAAGTCACGGGAACCGAAATCGTTAAAATGAGGTTCCGCTTAAAAGTATTGGATGACCGAGCATACTTTTTAAGGAATCATCGAATCAGTAATTTCCGCAAAAATAACCAGAGTTATATAAATTAAATAAATTTGGGTCTTCCGTGACTCTGTGGTAGAAAGTTTCGCTTCATATGCCAGAGGACGAGGTTTAGATTCCCACCGAAACTGAGGGCGTTATTTTTTCTCTCTGTGCTATAAATCTTTCTTGCGTTGTTTTATGTAAGAATAAGTAGAGAAGTTCAAGGCAATGATACGCAATCTTCCCATTTTTATTAACTGAATCAATTATTTCAGAAATGGCTAAAGTCCAACGGAAATCCGTTGGACTTACGCCCTTTCTGAAATAATCGGCTCAGTTATGGACAAGTAGTCATTAAATGAAGAACTAAAAGCACTAATTATAAATTTAGAGTGTCAATGTTTTTACTTTCTTCTATATTTCGAATTTTGACTGATTCGAACGTTTTGAGGTGTGCTGAGTCCATTTCGACCATTTTTGGAAAATGTGTCTGTCTGTGTGTGTGTGTGTGTTTGTGTGTGTTCTGTTCCGTTCAATGAACATGACGGAAATTTGTATTAACCCTAAGTTTCATGGAGGGTTTTCTTGTTTTCTATTAAAATTTCACTCATCCTTTTATTTTATACTTTCTTTTTTTTCTCTTTTGATTTCGTTGTTTTCCAAATGAAATATGAAATAAAAAATCTCGCAAAATATCTACATCCGATGGTTTTCTAAAATGAAAAGAGCAAGTAACTGGGCTCCACTATTGGCGGTCTATCGCATATTTGGCGATAAATTGATTTTTTTGAAAATGGACGATGGAATAGTACGTAAGTCACTTTTTTTACTCCCAACTTTTTCAAAAAAAAATTTCCTGAAAAGATTATTTTTTCTTCCCTTTCTTGGTTACTATTGCCAATTAATCAAAAGAGAAACTTTTTTTAAATATGTACTTTTTTTTTCTTACGAACTGCTTAGTGACTGGTCACTTGGGGTCCGTATACCAAAATATTTTTCACTAGTGGTACCCGCACGGCTTTGCCCGTAATAGAAAATTAAAAGGTCTATTGGTTTGCCTGTATATTTACAAATAATGTATGGTGAATTTTCTTACCAATTGGATTGTACCCTTGTTACGGTTCCATGTTATGAAAATTTCGTAATTTACTCGTCCATCTTATGATATTTTTGTTTTTAAAATTAGAATGGAAAAAGAACCACATCGAGTTTTCAAAAAATCGCTTCGAGATGCACACCCCCATGCTACAAACTAACTTTGTGCCAAATTTCATGAAAATCGGCCGAACGGTCTTGGCGCTATGCGCGTTACAGAGATCCTGACAGACAGAGAGACTTTCAGTTTTATTATTAGTAAAGATTACTGCTGTTACTTAAAGCTGGTATAAATGAATTTTTCGAAAACATGTGGAAGAAAAAATCGGGTAACCAAAAGTAGTTCCTTTTTTAAATCAATAAAAACAATAAACATAGTTTACACTCTCTAACCTTGGTATAGTCACATAAATATAAATCCTATTTGCTCAAGAAAAAATGTGATGAGACAAATAAAGTCTTTCGCTTTCGCTGTAGCAAATGAAATGGGATGTGGTCGTAAACATGATCATAAAGTAGGTACGACATTGCGATCTCTATTTTCACCAAATGGCACAGCCTTTGATTAGGAATCAACTTTTCGATGTTATTTTTCATCAAATATGTGTGATATTTATTTTTATTGATTTGATCGATTCAATTGTGATGGGATCATCGATTGCAGTCTTGTGTTTTATCGGAAATGAGGTAACATCTAGAAATTGAGAATTCTGAATTTCCGTTTTAAAAGACTTAAACCGTTTTAAATATCTTTGACTTAGACTCCTTTACCACAAAAACAGTTTAGCTCTGAATCCATCTTCAACGTCACAGTTTTGAATCTAATATGATCTTCATTCCTTTATTGAACTCTTTTTATTTCGTTGATTAGTAGCATAATTGCCGTCTAATACCTGGACCTGCAGACGTTGGTCAAACATTTTTATCATAAATATAGCCCCCCTTTTTAACCTGACCCCTATCATAAACCCTTTATCATTAACCCAGTCTAGAGCCGCCATATGGATAGGCCGACGCATGAGCTTAAGTTTAGCCATTTTGGATCGGATTTTTCATTGTTGCACTGCTTGGATTACCACAGCAAAGTTTCGTGTTTCGCCAAATTTGCCGAAAATAATATTTTATTTAATAAACAATTCACGTACAGCTAGTAATCGCTCGCAGTGAACAATCACCAAACGCGATAACTCGCCAGAGAAGATAACCAATCAAACACGCGCTCCGATCCAAAATGGCTGATCTTAAGCTCGTTTATAAAAGGGCTTTAACCCAGTCAAATAGAAGAACAACCCAGTAAATAATATAAATGATCCATTATAATAAATCTGCAGCAAATATAGTAACTTTAAAAGCTCCATTAATGTGTAAAATAGCTATCAAATAAATATATTTACCCACCAGGACAACCAGAATTCACCTTCTGAGCAAGAGCAGATCTAACTTCGGGTCTTGAAGGGTTCATTACCGGAAGAGAGCCATCATAAGTGTCATTTTTGGTCACAAAAAGGGCCGAGGACGATTTTGTTGAAGTATAACTTCCGAAACGCAGCTTGAAGGTAGGCGAACACCCTAAACATATTTTTGTTCGATATTCATTGCACCTTTCTAAAACTTTATACTATTATTAAATATGAGATAAACAACACATTTTGACTACTTGTTTAAAAAAAATTTCGATAGGTGTTTTTACTTTCTTTTACAAAAAAAGAAGTATTGTATTCGCAAAAAAATTTTCATTCAAAAATCGACCTTAATTTCCATTTTGCCCACCCCCGAATGAATGTTGAGTTTTTTTTCTTTCGACCCGACCACCCGTGCAAATATACCTAAGAACGTATAGACGCCCGAAATATCCATTTTGACGACCCCCGAGTTAATTACAACGAATTTTCTTGTGACGTCCGTATGTACGTATGTATGTGCATATGTGTGTATGTGCGTTTTGCGTATGTATGTCGCATAATTCAAGAAGATGTCCTAGAAAGTTGAAATTTGGTACGTAGGCTCCTAGCGGGGTCTAGTTGTGCACCTCCCCTTTTGGTTGCATTCGGGTGCTTCTAAAGGGGTCTTTTGCACTTTTTGGGCGGATAATCATTTTCAATTTCGATGCAAACTCAAGTGGTGTTATAATTTGGTGGACACTTGGCGATATATCGCCAGTCTTTTTGTCGCCAAGTTTTGTCACCTGTTTGGCGACAAATTTAGCGATTTAAAGAAAAAAAAATCTGGTTTCAATTTGTCCATTGTTGGTGATATTAAGAGAGTAAACTATTGAATCACATTAAAATTGCAATAATGGGGAAATAACATTAAATTGGAGTGAAAGGAAGTCATGTGATGCACACATCAGCTCGTTTGAATAAAAAAGCCATATTTCTAGCAAAAAACTACTATTACCTTAACACTTCTAGTGCATTAAATTTTTTATTATTTTTAAAACTTTGTGCGTTTATCTCTTCGTGAGATGCCACAGTGATATGAACCTTCAATTTGGAAATAATTAACTAAAAACAGGTTTGATGGGTATATGTTTCAAAATTTCCCCCGAAAAACGTGTTTTTTGCCGTCTAAGTTTAGTTGATCATTATTTCAAAACCACTTATTGCATGCACATTAACTTTTTGAGGTTTATATCATAGTAATGTGTTCAATTACTATGTGTGCACAGTTTTAATGCTTTAGAGTTAATACTTTTTTCGCTAGAGTTGTTGGCGTAAATAAAAATTTGAAAGCGTGGTTGTGAGAAAATATAATAGTAGTGCAATTTAGTTTAGTAAATTTCTTCTAGTTTTCTCAACCGATACCCGAGAAAATACGGTTCAAACATTAATTCGCTGAAATTAATGATTTTTTAAAAAAACTATGATATTTTTCAAACGACAGAAAAATAGAATGAAAACTTTCTCAAAAAGTCTGCATGGGGCAAATCACAGAGCAGCCTTGTTTCTGCTACTGGGCACACACACAAGGCGGATGTCTTTTAATGGAAATAAGACGCAGAAAAATTTTCATCATATTGAGATTTTCATTGACGACGATATTGGCTTCATTTGACAGACAATTTTCTGTCGTTAATGTTTGAGTAAGATTTCGGGCATGTGGCCGTTTTCAATGTATTATACGATCATATCTATTTTTAAGCACTTTTATTATACTTGGCCTGATTGTCTTGGAGAAATCTGAGGCCTGGTTTTGCTTATATCTCTGCAACTAGACCTCTTAGAGACTTCGGGATTTCACTAAATGATTTGCTTAATCTTAAGGTACAACTTAGCGCTGAAAAATTAAAATTCTAAAATAAAATTATTATTTCAGTTAGGATGCAAAACAGCAAATTTCATGTCATTTCCCTATTAAATGTTTAAATATAAAACACATTATATTCAGTAATTTACAGCCCCAATAGCCAGGGCTAAAGCAGAAATGCATGAAATACACCGCCAGCTCAGTCATTTCCAGCCGAGGACTGCAGTTTCGTGCTTATTAGCACTCATCAGCCCGGCATAGGGAAGTGACCGAGCTCGGAGATGGAAAACCTCTTAAGGAAGCCAAGAGTGCCAAACAAACTGGTAGCTAATATAGAATTAGCACAGACCAGACGAGTGACCGAAGCAATGGTTCGGTTCAACTCAAAGACTGAAGGCAAGGCATAAGTTTTTCTTTGTTTAATTACTGAATAAATGAAATATTCACTTTTAATCCCGATCTTTGTGCAAGGCCTTTAGATTTAACTGTTGTTTTTCCAGTCCTCGACTGGAAATGACTGAGATGGCAGTGTATTTCATGTATAAAACACATCGTTACAAATTTTGTTGCCTTGCGACACTAATGTTAAAAGCAATCATAATGAAATTTTGAATCAAGGCTTCTCTGAAGCAGGCATGAAATTAGCAAGCATAAATCCTAGAGAGGAACAAGAATTAATTTTTAGTGCCAACTGACTTAAAGTTTTAGACACGTATCTAGGTTTTTTCCCTTTTAGTATCGAGCATTTATATGAAAAAATAATGTGAAATTTCACGAGGATAAAATTATTCTGTTTCTGAGATACATTTACACTAAAAAGAATAAAATAACAGATTTTTTTAAAAAATACCAAGCACTTTTCATAATGCACTCAAAAGGACAAAATAACTTTTCTGGGTCAGAAAGGACAATTTAAGAATTCCTGTGGTTTTCGAAAATTTCAAGAAAATGACACCACAAACGAAGAAAAGTGCGGTTCTAGTCATTTCAAACCAAACTTTCCCAATGAGAAAAATTTGCATGTTTCAACACTCAAAATTATGATTGAAAGCTAGATAATGATAAGAAATTTTCTTCATGACTTGAGCCGCACTTTTCTTCGTGTGTGGTGTCATTTTCTTAGAATTTTCGAAAACTACAGGGATTCTTAAATTGTCCTTTCTGACCCAGAAAAATTATTTTGTCCTTTTGAGTGCGTTATGAAAAGAGCTTGGTATTAAAAAAAAAAAACTGTTATTAATTTGTTTACCTAGTTTTAATTTTAATGTGCACTATTACTAATTTACTTATTCTTATTATTTATTATTATTTTTGCTCATTCATCTATTGATGAAAAAGTCGATCGACATTACGTACTCAAAAATAAATTTGGGTGGAAAAAAGTATGTTTCTGAATGAAATTACTTCTGCAAATCTATATGTTTAAAAGTAGCAAATTAATCTCTGCTTTAATGTAAAATTCTCGCGGTCTTGAAAAATATTGCTGAAAATATTTTTTCGAATCTCAATTAATCTTTTTGAAATGAAAAGCACCGTTAAGTTACTGTGAACTCATTAAAATAAGTAAGAAAAAAATCCTTTTAATGCTTCATCAAAATGTAAATTAGGTTTATTTTGTGACATGGACCGTTGTTGCGCATGAAAAATTGTTTTCAATCGCGAGCTTTTTCTGACCTAGTATTTTCCGAAATCTTTGTTTCTACAGCAAATTAAACAACATAAAAAAAGGAGATAGTTTTGGGGTTTCTTTTTTTTTAATTGGTAAAAGGGCGGTATTTTGCGTCACCTTTTTATTTTCGAAAAGTGCTCTAAAATTGTCGGCTCTTGCTGCTGTCTTTTCAACTCTCTTTCTGTGTGTTGGGAGTAATGAAATAAAACTTTTTTCTATGAGACAGCGTAATATGAACGGTGAGTACGATCCCCCCCCCCCCAACAGAAAGGGGCGTTATTTTGAACGACGAACAGTTTGGAGTATTGTACTAAGACTTTACTGTAAACACGGACTACTTTGGTCCACATTTTATAACTTTTCTTAACTTTTCTCACACACAATAATGTTGTAACTATTCATATTTCCAAGCTGTGGAAACAATTTTTTGCGCATCTAGAAATATTTTAATTAATTTTTGAATACTAATCACTTTGTTTTAAAGTATATTTGAACTTAATAATTGTGTTTTTTTTTGGGGGGGGGACGTACGTCAATACGAAAAACTATTTATTTAAAAGAAAAATACGGTTTTTAAAAGTAGTTTAAGTCACAGATATTTGTTTCAAGGAAAATTAAATAATAATAATAATAATAATAATAAGTTTGCATAACCTAATCATTGTGTCGGAATGAGCCGACAAAGAACAGTCATCATTAGTATGTATACATTTTTCATTAGTTTTTGAGGTTGAATAATTTTATTGACTGAACACCTTTCGAAGAACAAAGGATTCTAAATGGTCGACCACTTCCAAAACTTGCTGGTGCGTAACTAGTCATTTACCACACCAATGCAAATAACAGAAGTTGATTTGAAAAAAAAAAAAAAAAAACTACTGACATTACTTTTGTTATACTAATAATAATGTGTGACAAAACCATACGATGGCCATTCAATAATTAAAGAGACAAATTGAGGCAGTGAGAAACAAAGGGATGCAGGTGGCAAAATTAAAAATTTGGAGATAACCAGTACACATGGTAGGTGAATCCCTCCTCTGTCTAGGGGCAAGAGATGACACTAGTAGCTCTGTTAGGTGCTGCTGTACAGCATGATTTAGAAAAAAAAAATAACTAAGACTACCTAGGACGTAATCTTTATATGCGTTTTACTCAAAAACTTGAAAATGTTCACTTGCATCCCTTTGCTTCTCACTGCATCTATTGATGAGGGAAAAAAAAACTGTTAGTAGTACAAGTTTGATTTATTTAGGATCTTAAGATGGCTTTACTGGGGTGATTTTTACTCAGCGGATTGATCAACATTGCTCTGTTAGGTTCACCAAAGTCGGGTCTTCTTGAAATTTCCATATTGGTTGAACAATGCTCTGTGCTCTTTTTTTTTAATTGTTGAGTTGAAAACTCAGCTAATGTATGCCCTAGAATGGCTCAAGTGTATGCTGAAAGTTGTATGAACCGTAATTTCTTTTTACAAGTGGGTAGAACAGTTTGAAAGTGGTCAAGAATCTCTGACTGACGGCAGACCCTATTGAAGTTTCAACTTCCTCCCTTCAAACTCAAATTATTGTCACAGTGAAAATGATTGCAGAAGAAGTTCAAGTTAGTGTTGGTACAGCTCATACTCAAAGAAGAGGTGTGATTCTCCAGCATGACAACGCACGTCTTCAAGTTGCTAAACTAACCCGTGAAACTATTCATAAAATGGGCTGGGAAGTACCTACTCACATATAGCCCAGATTTAGCACCTTCTGATTTCCATTTGTTTCGTCTACTGAAGGCAGCATTACGTGGGAAGAAGCTCCAATATAACGAGGAGATCAAGAAATTGGTGGGAAATTGGCTTCGACAAAAAGACAAGGAGTACTCTGCAGCCGTCATATATACAGTTGGGTCTCTGTTTAACGAATTTCAAGGGACCAGAAAAATCGTCCTTAAATAGAAAGCATCGTTAAATAGAATGCTTTTAACACTATAGTGGACCATCTAGGACCGTGAAAAGCCGTCTTTAAATAAAGTCGTTAAATAGAGCGTCGTTAAACAGAGAGTCTACTGTATATATATATATATATATATATATATATATATATATATATATGAATGTTTGTCTGTATGTCATCCATGAACTCAAAAACTACCCGGCAGATTTGGCTGAAACTTTCACCGTTTGTTATTTTTGGTACTTGGAATGTTTATAGACCAGTTCGAAAAAAATCCGATCGATAGTTCCTTTTTTATTCCAATTTAAGTCACAATCCATTGGATAAATACGAATAAAATGATCGGCTGCAGAAATGAATTCGTGTGAAAGATCTCATTGATAAGAAGTTAGCTGTTGCCATTTTTCTTGAGTTTGAACAAATAAATTCTTTCATAAAAGAATTCTCAAAAAAGCCATAAAACAATAAATGTTTTATGGCTTTTCATGCAACGGGGGGATTTAAAACTTTTTCTATTTGATATTTTTAGCGATGGATTGATCTTGCAAACTGCGTGAATACAAAATTTGAGTATAGTCACGGCTCCACTGGATACCTGGACCGATTATCATGAAAATTGCTATATATATATGTATTTTTCCACGGAGAAGGTGCATAACATGCTCATTGAAGCCACTCGCCACCAGGTGGCACTGCAGAGTAGCAACTTCTGCCCCGTTCAACCGATTGTCATGAAAATCAGTATAATTATGTATTTTTTTTTTTTTTTTTGTTGGCGTAGCAACGCGCGTCGGGTACAGCTAGTATATATCTATAAATATAAACCTAGTAACTTGTCGGGACGGGAGTATAAATGCTGATGAGGGTTATAATGAAAAGTTGGAAAAGTCGTATTTTGTAAAAATGAACGGTTTATTCTCCAGGTGAGTTTGTCTCTTTAATTATTGAATTACCCTCGTTATGTCACATGGATGACAACGGTTATGTGTTAAGCTTTGGTTTATGTTTAAAGTGCCTCGATATGTGAAAATTGTAAATAAAGAACAAAGTTGATTTTTTTTTTAAATTTAAATGCCTTTAAGCCCTCGGCAACTCAGTGTGAGGCTCAGAAATTGGTAATTCTTCATTGATTTTAATTTAAAGCATTTGCAGAAGGATGTAAATACCCACTTTCATTGTGTTTTCTCTCATCGGGGAAAGCAATCGATTTCCGAAAATATTTAGAAAGCAAATCCAACGGCTGAACGAGTTTTTATCAACAAAATAATGCCTCCGAAGCAGTTATTTTATTGCCGAGACGAAAGAAATCAGAGATATCCGTTAAATTTATTTATTTACCTTAAGTCCGATTCTCATATCGGATTTCGATTATGAAATAATGAGATTTTCACGGGCGATTCAAATCTGCAATTTAGATTCTTCTTTTTTTTTTCTTCTTCTTCTTCGATTGTTTGAGAAGGAGATAGGGTTTCATTGTCTTGACGCTCCGTTGTGTAGTTATGTTCCTTAAAATTGATTTTCGTAAATGTCTTCAATGGAAGTGACAGATATTTGATTGGACGGTAATGCGACTCAATTTATAGCTGTTGAAATGAAAATTGAATTCGCTAACCAGGTTTTCAAGTGCGCCTGGAAAATTATTTTACGCTTCTGGAAGAAAAAAACGAAAAATCGCGTATCGTTATAATGTGCTTAATAACCAATCAAAAATATCATAAAAGATTTTTTTTTTTTTTGAGTAAGATAATATTTTGTTTTTAAACTAACTTCTTTAACAGGAGAAGGGGTCATTGTTTCAAGCTATTTAAATCTCAGGCTAACATGGATATTAGGAAAAATTATTATTTTAGCAGGGTAGTGGAACCTTGGAACAGTTTGCCGGAAGAGGTGGTAATGAGCAAGGGAGTAGATAGTTGATCTTCACTGGGGATTGTAAATTGACTAGGACCAGTCTAGCTGGGCCCACAGCCTGTTGCTGGTCGTCACTTTTGTATTTGTATTTAAGGTTCGTAACATACAGTGGTGGCTAAAACTGTGTAGGGGAGGAGTAGGTACAAGGAGACACGATAATTCAATGGGGTTGTTTCCTTCAGTCAAAAGTAGTACTTTTTGTCACTGAAATTGATAGATTAAGCCAAAAAAAAAAATAAAATAAATAAATAAATAAATAAAATAAAATAATAATAACATGGACCCAGAAGATTCTTTCATTTTCCTAACAGTTATTTTTTAATTAATTTTTTTAAAATGTCCGATTTTTCAAACAAGGCGTGGTCTAGATGACGTCACAAATGATGCTTTTTGGTGCATCTTGGTACCGCGTTTCCACGTTATGATAATCAAGAAGTGAATTAAAATTGCGTTTTACGCTTGCTATCAACCCTATCGTTGCCAATACACGTGAGTAAAGATGCAAATTAAATATTTTGTGCTGTGAATGGCAACACAGAATGGCATTTCCTCATTTGTGATGTCATCGGCAAGAAATGTAAACAAGGAAAGATCACCGATTTAAGTAATTTTTTAAAAATATTAAACTTAAACAAATTATTTAAAAAGTAGTTAGATCCTATGTTTTAAAGTATGTTCTTTCAGAAAAAAATACTTTTAAAATTTTGGAAACGACTCCATTGCGTTTTTAATCATTAAAAACACAGAAATTGAATTCTGTCGAATTTTATAATATTTGCCACTCTGATAGGCATTGTTAAAGTGGATCTAAAAAAAAAAAAAAAAAAATCGATTTCGTACGAGAGATAAAAAATAAAAACGAAATGCATTTTTGACTCACTGGTTCCCTGGTGTTCAATTCAAAAAAATATTTCTCACAGTTCCCACCAGGAACAGCGAGAAATATTTTTTTGAATTAGCGAACTTTGAAAGAATCTGTTGAAAAATATGAATTATTGTTGTCGATTGGTTTTGGTATGAGCTATTGCCTTTGGTAAGGTAAATTTCATGTCGTCTTGACACACAGTACATCTACCACGTATTTGTTTGGGATGGAGATAAAATGATTTAGATGATTCTGCTGTAGTAAAATGACCCAAAGAATCATCTTGTGACGTAACATTAGATAAAGATGAAATGCTTCGACTATTACTTGTACAACAGCTTCTTTCCTGTCTGTTTCAGAAAATCTCCAAAATAGCTGATTCAAATCATGTTAAAAATTCTTAAATTTGGATAAGTATTTTTACTACTTGCATATTGCAATGAACGAATTAACGAAAATGGAATGTAAATAGAATAGGTACGAAATGGAAATATTTGAAATATTAATGTGATATTGAATAGCTAAAAGAGTCATACCCTTAATAAATCTTAATAAAACTTAAGTTATTTTATCTTTATCAGCAGGCTAGCTGTAATTAAATGTCATTACACACATGTATAATTTCTCCACTTCTTTACTAATAATAAAGCTGAAAGTCTGTAAGGATATCTGGATCTCTGTCTGGCCCTCTGTGACGCGCACAGCGCCTAGACCGTTCGGGCGATTTTCATGAAATTTGGCACCGAATTAGTTTGTAGTACGGGGGTGTGCACCTCGAAGCGATTTTTCGAAAATTCGATTTTTTTCTTATTCTATTACAGTTTTAAGAACATTTTCCCGCGCAAATGATCAGAACGTGGAATATTAAATTACGAAATTATCATAACGTGGAACCGTAGTATTCGCGAGCCTTTTAACAAAGCAAATTGGTGAGAAATTCAACATCCATTATTTGTAAATATACTGGTGAAGACCTTTTAATTTTCTACTACGGGCAAAGCCGTGCGGGTGTCACTAGTTATATCATAAAACGATTAAGGGACACGATTTTATGTAACGATTAAGGGCCACGATTTCATATAACGACTAAGGGATAACGAAACCAGTTTAAAGGCAGAAATTTTAGTGTTTTTCGTGAAGGTTTTCAACAGGGAGGAAATAATCAGAATTTGTTCAAACTGAAAGAATATTCTATTTATATTTTGAAGTCCACTTTGCAATTTTTTCAAGTCATTTCTACCAGAAATGGAAGATTTAGAAGCTGAGGTCCATGGATTATCGCCTTTAGAGCTGGTTGCTGGTGTAAGTCGCAATTTTTATCTGTAACTAGCATTCCCGTACCCGGCATTGCTCGGGTAATGGAATTAGCAGGGGTTAACAGTGCTTGGTGCACCTAGTTTCGAAAATCCCCTATAATAATTACTTATTATCTGTAGTTTTTTCTAATTTTGGGAAGATCCCGCTGCCCCTGGACTCCTCATATATGTGCCCTTGTCCTTAACCGATCTTTAACTGTTATTAACGATCCTTTTAAAGTATTGATTATCTTCGCAAACACAGGCCATCCACATTTTATTGTTATACCTATGTTTAAGCAAGAACTTCTTTGCATATAAAATTTTTAGTTTTTTTTTCTGGTGCTAAAATTATTAAGCTGCTTGATGCTACATAAAATTGACCGTGTGAAAAAAAAAGTCTTCTCTTAAATCGATCCCTGCTACTTTTAATGTCTGTCCTTGTGACTTATTAATGGTTATTGCAAAGCAAACTTTAACAGGAAACTGCACTCTTCTAAATTCAAAAGGATAGTCCGCCTGTGATGATGTTCTTAAAAAATTCGTTTCTAGTTTTGAAAAAATGAAAGTAAAAGACAGAAACATTATTATTTGACTTGAGAAAAGCCTCGAAGAATCACGTGAGAAACAAAAATTTGAATGGAGGAAAGCCTTCGAAAATAAGGGATTTGGGGTTTTAATTAATTTCTCCTGAACTAATTGATATTTCGAAAAATCCTTTCATAGTGGATACTTTCGTAATCATGTGGACATGCCTGCCAAATTTTAAGTCTAAAACTTCAGCGGTATTGGCTGTGCGTTGATATATATATATATATATATATATATATATATATATGTTATCTCAGGACATTTATTTTTATATATTAAGATTACTACAATTTTTTCTATCGTTAACAACATATTTCGTCAGAATATGAACCTAGGTGTGGTTAAAAAAAATCAGACCTTTCATGCTTTTGAGGTGTTTGTTATCATTTTTGTTCGCCTTTTTCGCAGTAAAAAATATTTTTAATAATAATATCATCCAGAATTAGGTTCATTTAGTGTGTAATTAATTAAAGAATATTCACACAAAATTTCAGAACGTTTGTCCTGTAGTATTTTGCGCTAGAATACACACCAGTTGGAAAAAAGTCGTTTCGAGAAAAACGCGATTGAAGAAAAATTGCTATGAACATTTTCAAATCTTCAGTTTTTTAAGTGCTCATAGCATTGGAACTAAACGGAACTTTTAATTGAAAGTCTGGCAACGTATTCTTGAATAGTTCTACGAACATTTTATAACATTAAAAACGAGCTGATGGGCGCATCACGTGACTTCCTTTTCCTCCAATTTAATGTCATTTCCCCATTATTGGCAATTTTAATGTGATTCGATAGTTTACTCTCTAAATATCGCCAACAGTGGCCAAATTGAAACCAGATTTAAAAAAAAAATCACCAAATTTGTGGCGACCAAAAGACTGGCAATATATCGCCAAGTGTCCGCCAAATTATGACACCACTTAAGTTTGCATCGAAATTAACAATGATTTCGCCCAAAAAAGAGGCAAAAGACCCCCTTAGGAACATCCGAAAGCAACCAAAATTAAAGGTGCACAACTAGACCTCACTAGAAGTCTACGTACCAAATTTCAACTTTTTAGTACGTACCGTTCTTGAGTTATGCGACATACATACGCATATACGCACAGACATACATACGCACATATATACGTACATACGGACGTCACGAGAAAATTCGTTGCAATTAACTCGGGAATCGCCATTACGGATATTTCGCGTGTCTATATGTCCTTATAGGCAGTTATCCACGGGTGTTCGAGTCAAAAAAAAAAAAAACTCAATATTCATTCGGGGGTGAGAAAAATTGAAATTAAGGCCGATTTTTGAGTGAAAATTTTTTCGCGAATGCAATACTTACTTTTTTGTAAAAGAAAGTAAAAATGGATATTTTGACCTGTCTTAACTGGTTTCCCCCCTTAAAGAGCTGCATTGCTTTCATATGCTCAGTCCCCTTTTATTTTTTGATAGAGAAACAAGTATTTAAATGGCTGTGATGCAATATCCTCTTGTCTAAGCAACTCTTTCGTTTTTCGGGAATCAAGAAGCGTTTTGGCTCAACCAGGAAATAGCGAGAGAAAATGGTTTAACACTTCCTGATACTAGATCTTCGATGCTAAGCGCCACATAGCCGCTCAAAAGCATAAGGCAAGCGAAAGTTTGGAAATATGATGGATGTCTTGAGCTTCGAACTGAAAACTTTTGCTGCCATTTGGAAAGAAAAATATGCTGAACAAGCTTGGTTTCCCGAAAGAAACTCGGGATGTAGATTTTTTGTAAATCTTTCTCTACAGTTATATCACATTTTAGTTTAGAAACGATTTGCCTTTTAATATATATAGATTGTGATCTGTGTTGCTTGATGATGGAGAGATATGTTTTAAATCGATACGAACTTTAAAAAATGTAAATTTATATTCATATAAATAAGAATATGCTGACAAAGAAACTTGTTCGACGTTTCTTCGAACGTTACACACATTTAAAACAACAGCAATAATAATTAATAATTAAATAAATAAATAAAATAAAATAAAAATCTTAAAATAGTAATAAAAAAAAATTACGCTTCACTTTTGATTATCGTTAGATCGTTCGCCCGTTTTCATTCCAATAAATACAAACGAAATTAAAAACTTAATAATCACCTGCAGAAGCCAATGTAATTGAAATGACTATAGATAGACTTTACTAATAATAAAGCTCAAAGTCTCTCTGGATGTCTGTGACGCGCATTGCGTCTAGACCGTTCGGCCGATTTTTATGAAATTTGGCACAAAGTTAGTTTGAAGCATGGGGTGTGCACCTCGCGTAAATCGAAACCGCGTAAATTGAGACCTAATAGTAACGTTAAAATAGAGGTTAGGTTCCGTAGATAAAAAAATACTTCATTCTTGTGATGGCTAATTGTATAAGTTTAATGTGTACTTATATCGATGTTTATGCGCAACATGCATAAAGAAAACATTAATTAATTTCGTGTTCTGTTTATAAAGAGGAGCTGGCTATGATAGTCTTTTGGCAGTCATTAAGATTTTTTCTCTGTCATTCTTTGCAGAGTATTAACGCATCCATGATCACTTGCGTCATTTCCATGATAGAATCTTCCTTCGCTAACAAATCAAAAAGACCATTTCTATTGTCTAGGAATGACTCAAAATTTTCAGTGTGAACGTGTTTGGTCGTGCGTTACCGACGTCGGTATCCTCGTTGGTTTTTTTCATCCTTTGTCACTCCTGCAAGCTCTTCTTCCAGTGAGTTCCGAACTGTGTGAGTTCAGTAACTTTACATCTGGAAAGAGCTCTGGAACCCATCGCATAAAATGTCCCCAGTGGCCCAAGCTCGATGATTAGCACGCCAAAATGCAGTTGAATACGCGTCAGCTGCAATCTTTAAGAGTTTGAATTTTGAACGAGGGGAAATTTTTTTCTGTTTGCATTGCTGTAATCGCGTAAAACCGAAACTCATCCGCGTAAAATAAAATAAAGGTGTCAAATCTTAAGCCGCGTATAATCGAAACCGCGTAAAATAAACCCGCGTAAAACGAGGGTCTACTGAACTAGAGTAACCACGTTTCTAAGAGTTTTTTCTTAATATGTCGAGAATTTCCAAGTTTTGAGATGCTTTTGAGTGACCCTCAAGTGTCAAAGGTATTCCCGTATTGGTGATACAAGTTAGTCAACTTGCACTATTCTTAATGTATAAAATGTTATGTTTAAGGGAAAAGAAATATCAAAGTAATGCTTCTTTGTCAAGTATAAATAATTCAAAGGGACACGAAATAAATAGATGTTTTATTACGATCGAAAAAGACATTCACAAATGCTGTACCTCTGCATACAGAGTCAAGAACAATCACCAAAAAACATTGAAAAAACACATTTTACGTAACAAGCCACATTTTAAAACCATTGCATTGAGTGACTCTGATAAGTTGAGGCATGATCTTGACAATGTTTACTTATTTTGAGGGACTTCGGTGAGAAGACGACGAGGTACTGGTGCTGCTGTCAGTTGGAATACTTTCCTCAACTCCAACGCAAAATGCTCTTCTCAATTACCCCACAACAGAAGCCCATTGTCAAGGTCATGTGAATGAACTCATCAGAGTCTCATTCCAAATCACTGAAATGCACGTATAGGGGTTGAACTGCTGAGACAAATAAATGCATATGTAAACTTCTTGGCACATCGAAGACGATTATGTGAATGCAACAGTAGCATTTACATACTTAAGAAAATTTGATTGAATGTATATATATTTTTTTTTTGGCAATGGGGATGTTTCCTTCAGTCAAAAGTAGTACTTTTGTCACTAAAATCGATAGAATAAGCAAAAAAAAAATCACATGGACCCAGAAAACACCTTTCATTTTTCCCAACAGTTATTTTTTAGTTAATTTTTTTAAATGTCCGATTCTTCAAACAAGGCGTGGTCTTGATGACGTCACAAATGATGCAATTTGCCGCATCTTTCTATCGCGTTTCCACGTTATGATAATCAAGAAGCAAATTGAAACTGTGCTCTACGCTTGCTATCCATATCGTTGCCAATACACGTGTTTAAAGTTGCGAATTAAATATTTTGTTCTGTGAATGGCAACACTGAATGGCATTTCATCATTTGTGATGTCATCGGCAGAAGTATAAACAATGAAAGCATACCGATTTTAGTAATTGTTTTAAAAATTTTAAACTCAAACAAATTATTTAAAAAATGGTCAGATCCTATGTTTTTAAGCATGCTCTTTCAGAAAAGAAAACACTTTTAGAATTTTGGAAACGACCCCATTCCGAGTTTTGCTCCTTGCCGCCGGTATTTGGCCGCCTTCGTCAATTTTAAGCACTTATAACGAGTAAGTTCTTTTAGTTCTCTTAAAAAATGTTTTTTGAGAGTTCTTGTTGTACTTTTAAGTCAGTTCGTTCGGAATTTCATTTTTAAAATGCTGTGTGACTGTTTAGTGTAATTGCTTTTTATTCTCCACCGAAGAAAGGAAGGAGGTTTCGTGTATTTTTTGTTCGAATACTGCTTTGATCTCTTCTTTGTAGGACCTTCGTTGCTGGAGATAGAATAAAAAATGTTGAGACTGGGCATTCTATTGCAGCTTTGGTATTTGAAAAATTACTCCCACATTTAAAAACGATTTGCAGTTTTCCCTTTAGGTTTTGCTTCATAACGTCATCTCTCGGAGCCAGGCTTTTAAATATTTGAATCAATATAAGTTTTTGTGCATTCAAGCGAATATATTAGCGAAGAAAGAGAGATGTAATATAATTCAGCACATGTATAGCAATCTAAACTATGTAAGCTTTCGCATTCGAGGTTAGCGTGAGAAGGTCGATATCTTTTCGTACTTTATGGAAAAATAAAATGGTGTACTTATTGGAAAAGCTAGATACTAAGAAAAGATTGACAAAATGGACTTAAAAATGTAATATCGAAGGATATTACATCTTGCGTGTTTATATATATATATATATATATATATATATATATATATATATATATATATATATATATATATATATACAAATGGGGATTTTCATAGCATTTGTAGTTCTCCTAACATACTAAGAGTAATTCCATGTCAGATCAATTGAAGGATTTTCTTTTTACCACATCATACCCGATTTTAACTAAATTTGGGACGAGGAAGCAACAATATCAAATAGTAATTGTGCAAATTTTTGGAATTCTGTTTTTAAAACTGCAAAATACAAGCATCATCTAAGATGTATTGAAATCAAGACAGAAATAAGAATGTATCTTTATAAATTAGTGTAACCTTTGACCTAATTAAAGTACAATGAACTCTTTAAAAACCAATAAAAATCTAAGGAATAGCGCTTTCTATTGATATACTAAATGACCTTCTTACGAATCATATCATTTTCAAACTCTTTCACTTTGACTTTTAACCTTGAATGTCTCAGAAATCTGAAAATTGTATGGTTTACTGCTATTGACTTGTGTGTCTTTCATAACACTTTGTGTTCAAAAAATCTTAGAAATGATCACATAACGGAACTGAAAAACGAAGGCAGCTGATTGAACTAAGTGGGGTTGGTTACATCTGAAAGGTAGCCAAGATAATGATTGCCTGGATTTTGATAATTTTCGATTTAGTGATTAAAATAACAGATTTTTTAAAAAAATACTAAGCACATTTCATAATGCAATCAAAAGGACAAATTACCTTTTCTGGGTCAGAAAGGACAATTTAAGTATTCCTGCAGTTTTCAAAAATTCAAAGAAAATGACACCACAAACGAAGAAAAGTGCGGCTCAAGTCGTGAAGAGAACTTCTTATCATTATCTAGCTTTTCAGACATAACTTTGAGTGTTGAAACATGCATATTTTTCTCATAGGGAAAGTTTGGTTTGAAATGACTAGAACCGCACTTTTCTTCGTTTGTGGTGTCATTTTCTTGTAATTTTCGTAAACTACAGGAAGTCTTAAATTGTCCTTTCGGACCCAGAAAAGTTATTTTGTCCTCTTGATTGCATTATGAAAAGTGCTTAGTATTTTTTTAAAAAAATTCTGTTATTTTATCCTTTTTAGTGTAAATACATTTCTGAAATAGAATACTGTCACTATCACGAAACTTCACCTAATTTTATCATATAAATACTCCATACTAAAAGGAAAAAAAAATCTGTATACGTGTCAAAAACTTTAAGCAGTTGGCACTTAAATTTAATCCTTGTTCCTCTCTAGGATTTATTTGTTTGCTAATTTAATTAAAACCATTTAAGTATTAATGGTTTCCCAAACCAATTAATGGTTTAAAACATACAAGTTACTGGTGATAAAAATCCTAATATGTCTCTTTCCTTAGCCCCATTATCGATTAATGACATTGAATGCATTTCATGCTTGCTCCAGAGAAGCCTTGATTCAAAATTTTCATTGTGATTGCTATTAACATTACTGTTGCAAAGCAGAAAAGTTTGTAACAATGGGTTTTATATTTAAACATTTAATGGGAAAATTACGTGAAATTTGCTGTTTTCCATCCTAACAGAAATAATAATTTTATTTTAGAATTTTAATTTTTCAGCGTTAAGTTGTACCTTAAGATTAAGCAAATCATTTAGCGAAATCCTGAAGTCTCTAAGTGGTCTAGTTGCTGAGATATAAGCAAAATCAGGCCTCAGATTTTTCCGTGACAATCAGGCCAAGTATAATAAAAGTGCTTAAAAAATTTCGATTCACTGACAACTAAGAAAAATTACTCATAAGCGGCTTGGTGATTACATAAAGGGTAAGCTGACTTCAAAAGCTTACGAACTGAAATGGCGGCATTGAATTTTAATGATGGTATTGGCTTAAAATGCAGGAGATATATTCTGAAAACAATTTTGCAATGAATATTACACAGCAATGGTTCACTAGTTTACAGAATCATTGTGTAATGTACAGAGATAAATGACATTGTGCGATTTGTTCAAAAGTTTCAAGCTCTTGTAATAAAATAACAGAAGCAACATTCACTCAGTTTCGAAAAAGGTAAAACGGTACATTAATATATATATGAAGCAGTCTAACACTTTGTAATACAGCTATACTAACAATTAAAGTAAAAACAATGACTAGAAAAATCATTTGGGGACAAATGCAAGACGATTTTCTAACTGTTCACAAGTGTCGAAACTCATGTCTTGGTTTAAAGGAAGATTTATTAGATTCATTATAAATCACGCACAGATAAAGTGTTACTTCCGTATTTTATCACATATATTTAAAAGAATGTGTTTCACTCCACTTGAAAGACAAAAATTGAAAATTTGGGCAAAAATTGGATGTCCATGAGATTCCTGATGATGTGGTCATTGTGAAATATCTTTCAACGTCATGGGATTTGAAGGAGTTTTAGCGTGAGTCAGCAACATTCCTCCTGGTCTTAGTGAAGTACTTTCTATTGTCATGGGATTTGATGAAATTGGAAAGTGAAGCAGTGACATTTCACCTGATCGTAGTGAAATATCTTTTATCGTCAAAGAATTTGATGAAATTGGAAAGTGGAGCAGTGATATTTCACCTGGTCATAGTGAAATATTTTCTACTGTCATGGGATTTCACGAAGTCTTAACTTTTTGACTCAGAAATAGCACACAGGTCCTTTTAGGGTGGTCCTTAAAAATGAACTTTTGAAATTTGAACGGGCCACCCTCCCATTTGTGTTTGTGACCAAAAATAAGACTTACACAAAAATTTCAGACATAAAAAAATATATTTTAGGGGTCACTACAGGGCTTCAAAAATGTAAAAATTCAGCATTTAAAAAAAAAAATTCAAATGAATTTTACTGTAAACTAAAAACTACATAAATTAAAATCCATGCCATCTACTGTTTACACAAGAATCCTACCTTCCCCCTCGTACAAGGTAGAAGGGAGTCAAATTCACGTTTAATGTTTTGATGTGAGATTTTACGACCATATGTTCAGAAAGTAAGACTTGTGAATTTTCGTTTCTTTCATTGGGGAAAAATACTAATAATGGCGCAGCTCTTTTGGTAAAATGGGGAAAGTAGACGCAAAATTATTGAAGAAAGAAGGGACATCGGTATCCTATGCTTATTTCACAACCTAAACATATTTCTTTTTTGCTTATTTTGAACTAAATTAACACAAAATAATGAAAACAGTATGCAAAATATTTTCAATGATAATTCTGAGTCAAAAGGTTAAAGTGAGGCAGTGACATTCCCCTGGTCATAGCGAAATGTCTTCTATCGTCATGGGATTTGACGAAGTCTTAAAGTGAGGCAGTGACATTTCATCTCTAACAACCTGACGAAACCGGGACCGATACTTTTGTCTGCCGCTGAGATATTTAGGGCAACAGGAGCACAGGAGTTTCGTAAAAGCTCGTCTGAAATCCCTGCTCCAGCAGGCGTAAATCACCGGATTCATTCCCGAGTTCGTCCACCCCAGCCAAGTGACTATCGAATACACGAGCTTGGAATTCATCACACAATCGTCACCGCATATCCCCATCAGCACATTCGTGACGAAGAACGGAAGCCAGCACAAGATGAACACTCCCATGACGATACCAAGAGTCTTTGCGGCTTTCCTCTCTTTGGCAAGCTTGCTGATTTTCCTGCTCAAGGAAAAGCTCTTCATGTTCCTGGAGGGAACTTTCAGCGACTGTCCTTCGTGGTAATCACCGAGCTGGTTACCATTAGGCTCGTATTTCGGAGAAAACATACCTCCTCGGTGTATCCTGAGTGTCAGAGACGCGCACTGCTCCCCATTGTACGCGTGCACCTGTTTCGTGCCGAGCTTGAGACTTCTCTTCTGTTCCATGGCAGCTCTGTATATTCGATAGTAGGTGAACAGCATCACTGTCAGTGGAACGTAGAAGGACACAGCAGATGAGAACACCAGATAACCGACATCTTCTGTAAATAAGCACTGGTAATCAGGTGGCGGGTCCACAGTAACAGCCCTCCACCAAGCGATGGCGGGAAAGGAAATAAGAGCAGAACAGATCCACACTGCCGCAATGAGAATCCCAGCGCGATTGGGCGACATCTTGCGCGGGTATGACATAGAGTCTGTTATTGCCCAGTATCTGTCCAGAGATATGACACATAGATTGAGGATGGATGCCGTGCTCGCGAGAACGTCCACAGATCGCCACACGTCGCACCAGTCTTGACCAAACGGCCAGTACCCGTCGCACACTTCCAGCACGACGCAAAATGGCATCACTATCGCACCTACGATGCAGTCGGCGGTCGCCAATGACGCGATGAAGTAATTCGTAACAGTGTGGAGGTAGGGTTCTTTCGCCACCGCCACCATCACGAGGATGTTGCCAAATATCGTCGCCAAGCAGAAAAAGGCTAGGATGGTCGCCAGAACGTTGTTGTTGACTGTCGGATCGAATCCACGGGAAGCATTGAGCACACGGTCAGTTACCAACGACGAATTGAAAATTTTCAATCCGAGTTCGTCGTTGATCGGAGTTCTGTTGGATATAACGGTGTTGAGGATATCCACAATGTTCGTAACAGTCGCTATTAGACTGTCTTCTGAAGAGCTGAGGACTTCGATTTCGCTTAAGTCGTAATCTATGAAATTTGTCGTGTTGCTATTGGTAGCCAGAAAGCTACCGGCTGCGAATGGGTCCGATGTTTTATTGAAATACATGCTCAACGAGTATTTTCCTCCATTATTGTTTCACCAAAAGTCAAAAAGTGGCTGCATGAAACTCTAGGCAGTCATTGTTGATCTTGCTTCATTGTGTGTTCTAGAATCATAAAGTAGTTACAATTACTCTAAGATGTATGTGGTTTCATGAAACTCTAGGCAGTCATTGTTGATCTTGCTTCATTATTTTTATAGTGTGTTCTACAGTCATAAAATAGTTATAATAAACTCTAAGATGTCTAGTGGACAGTTTCTTTTGGCAAATAATTGTTATTCTGAATTGTTTTGTAATTAGCTCACCATTTTAAGAACGAACACTAACGTTTCGTACTTCAAAATGCATCTCATTTCGGCACATAACTGTTCTTTTGAATTTTTTTACTTAGCTCACCATTTATAACATGCGAATTCTTACGATTAGTGTCACCTAATTCATCTTTCCTCTTGTCTTGCTAGACAACATATTTTCACAGTGGTGTCCTCTGCGTGCACATACAAAATTCCCAATTGCAATAAACAATCGTTAATGAAACATTGTGGCGGCGACTTGATGCCCAATGTGTCAGTATAGGTTCAAAATTGGACAAGATGTGCAAAGCTCTCCACAAAATTGATGCACTTGGTTTCGAAATGCATAATTTCAAATTACTAAGATGAGTTTCAGGTAACATTCTGTGTGAAGCACTTTCATGAAACACTCTTGTAAACCTGTAATAAAAAAAACAAGGGTGTTAGTTATAAACTTGTCAACAATTTTGCGTTCTAAACTCTGTGATAGAGTGCATTGAACAGAATTTCTTTTAAAGTATTCGTTATACGTAAAGCTTATTCCTATTTTTCTAGTAAAATTATAGCACTCGTAAACGAACTAGTAACGTAAACGTATATAACTAGTAACGTAACCGTAAACGTATAGAACTAACGTAACCGTAAACGTATAGAACTAGTAAAAGAAAGAACGTAAGAATAGAAAACGTAAACGTATAGAACTAGTAACGTAACCGTCAACGTATAGAACTAACGTAACCGAACGTAACCGTAAACGTATAGAACTAGTAAAATTATAGAACTCTTAGAGATAACTCTATATGTATTTATATATATATATTAGGGTGGGCCGAAATAAGCCGAAAAAAATTTTTTTTCGAAATCAATTTTTGGATAGCGCGCAAAAGTTGCGTAGTGAGCTAGTTAGCACTCACAAAAAATTTCTTGGATATTAAAAAAAATCTAGCCGGCGCTATTTTACATTGAAAAACCGTAAAAAAAGAGAAAAATGAATTTTTGTCGAAATTTTTTTTAAAAAACTAAATTCCAAATATTTTGCAGGAATGCACCTAAAATGTTATATAATGAGCCAGTTCGAGCCCATAAAATGTTTCATTGATTTTAATGAGCATTTAACCGCTCCTTTCCGACATCAAAAATTGGAGAAAAATGAAAAAATATTGAATTTCTTTAAAAACCAATGTGAAAATTATTTTTCAAAATTAAATCATAGACTAATTAATTAAATAGCACTATTAATCATAGTAATTATTATCACGCAATAGTATCATACATTTTCTAGAATTACATACATAGATAATAAAATTTTAAAAAAGAAATCTTCAAATTTGATTTATAATACCTCATGCATAATGAATATTATTTTTTGGAATAATATTGTCCCTTGTTATCAAATGATGGAAGTTCTTTCCTAGCATGAAGTTTTGCACGAATGTATCCATCTCGTGCAGTTTCACCACGAACTTTTATTGCAGCTTCGGTTATTAGTTTCACACAACGTTTCACAGCTTGCGTGTGGCTGGGAAATTTCTCGAAAGTAAACTCTGTAGAATTTTCTTTGAACATTTCTTTCCATTATTGGTCTTTTAGATGCATTGTAAGAGTTGGCTCTGTTACAACACAGTTTGCCAAATCAACATAATCAACGGTTTCAAAATTGAGTTTAGGACGCTCAAAAAATCGTACACCATCCGAGCTCTTCGTCTTCTGATTTCTAGAGTTCAGAATGCGCCTAACAGCTAATTCCCGAATGTATTTTCTTGAGTCAAACAACATCGTCAACAGTAGCTGTTCAGGATGAGCGAAATATGCATTACTTGAGAGAACTTTGAAAATTATCTCCTTAACGTTGTCTGGAAACTGCCTTCCAAGAGAAATCATTTTCCAAAAATATTGGGCGCCGTACTGGCAGTTCGGTTTTATTTTTATTTCAAACCACATTGGAGCATAAACTAACATTACATACTTTACAAGTATTGTAAGATTTTTTGATGAAGTTGGAGTGCCTATATACAAGCGTAACAAATGGTTTGCAGTTGTCAGCCATCGCGCATGACTGACTGAGTTTGCCTGGGCTACTGTCAGCCACGCTTGAAGGACAACTGACCATCTTTTACGGCAAGACAGATTCTATACAAATATTGTTGTTCAATACTTAAATTTTTTATATCTTCCATGTCCAAAACCAGAAGATTGCAGTCAATTTTATCAAATTTGACCACCGGATTTTTTTACAATCTCTAAGAAGTTGTTCGATAGCTCCAGAATATGAATGTGGCCACTTTGTGCAACCGTCCAATTCCAGTATAAGATGCCTCAGTGGCAACTCATTGTGGGCATTGGACGCAAGAGAGGACCCCTTTAATTGCTTAACTCCCAGCTGTGGAAGTGTAGAATTACAGCATTTCATTTAAAGAAGAATACTTGCGTTCAATTCATTAATCGGTTTAAAGGACTTCAGAGGATTCACATTTTTTTAATACTTAAGGGCTCTATTTGTCAAATATATATAAAATAGTTATAAAATAATCTTAGGAATAATAGAAGTAGTTGAGCGCCGTTTATTATCCCGAAGAAACTACTGGAACCAAAGATTAAAAAATTAGCATCTTATGTAACTATTTTTTATTTGAGTGTGTGCATTTTTTAAATTGGCGTACAAATGTCGCATAAAATTGATTGAATTTTCACTGTTTTTTCTAGGTAACGTATTGCGTAACATTTCAATATTTACTTATTTTGAAAATACTTTTATTTATTTATTTTTTATTTTTTTTATTCTTCCAATGTTTCAGTCTTAAAGGAGCGTAGCTAAATATTCTACGAAATGTACAAAAATCTTTGAGGATTTCAACTAATGCACTGACAGATATTTCTAATGTTTGTTGAAACTAGCTTCAAACTTTTATTTTTGCCACCCCCCCCCTCTTTTTTTTTTTTTTTTTTTTTTTGAAAAAAGTGCATTTTTGTCCTTTTTTTCAGTTTTTCAAGGTCAAATAGCGCCGGCTAAATATTAAACAAATTTAGCGAAATTTTTTATGGGTAATAACGGGTCCATATAGCAACTTTTCCGCACTATCCAAAAACAGATTTCCAAAAAAAGTTTTTTCGGCCCACCCTAATATATATACTAGAATAATTCTTTTCCACTCGAACTTCTTCCCCTGTCATTTTCGACTAGTCACGTGAGTAATCGCAACCCATTAACCAATCCGATACCGAATTCTTCACGTGACTGAGGAGAAAACAGTAGAGTTATCTGAAAATCGGGTTGATTTCCCACGGAATTTTCCTGAGCAATGTTGGATTTGTTTAGTTGTGCAGTCAGCAAAAGGACAACACGTATACAGGGCCCGATTAAGATATCAGGGGGCCCTAGGCCATATGCTTTTTTGGAGCCCCTCTGTAGTCAATACTTACAGTTTTAGCCATTGGCGAAAACAGTTTTAGCTATTGGTTTAAAAAAAAGGAGCAATTTGGGGTCCCCTAAAAAGTGGGGGCCCTAGGCCATGGCCCAGTTGGCCTATTCAGTAATCAGGCTCTGCACGTATAAAATAAATCAATTAGCATTTTTAAAATTTTACACGATTCTATAGAAGGGAAATACGCTGGGGAAAATGGAAACATGATTTAATTCGCTAACAAACTGTCACATTAACTCAAATATTTCATACCCAGTCACTCTCAGAGATTGTAGTCATGGCACAATGCACAAAATGGTTTGCCTCACAATGGGGTGGTTTCCTTCAGCCAAAAGTACTACTTTTAGTCATTGAAATGAATAAAATGAGCAAAAAAAATAACACAGACCCAGAAAATACTTTCATTTTCCCAACAGGTTTTTTTTAAAATTAATGTTTTAAAATGTCCGATTTTTCAAACAAGGCGTAGTCTTCATGACGTCACAAATGATGCACTTTGCCGCATCTTTCTACTACGTTTCCACGCTATGATAATCAAGCAGCGAATTAAAATTGCGCTCTACGCTTGCTATCAACCCTATCGTTGCCAATACATGTGAGTAATCATGTGAATTAAATATTTTGTACTGCGAATGGCGACACTGAATGGCATTTCGTCATTTGTGATGTCATCGGCAGAAGCGTAAACCATGAAAGCGAACCGATTAAAGTAATATTTTAAAAGTATTAAACTTAGTCAAATTATTTAAAAAATGGTCAGATCCTATGTTTCTAAACAAGCTCTTTCGAAAAAAAAAACTTTTAAAAGTTTGGAAATTTTAAAAGTGTTTTTAAAATTTCCGAACCCCGGGAAACGACTCTATTCATCCAAAAGAAGGAGAAGGGTCTGAAGGGGAAAAACTGAATTTCTGTTTCCATTTACCCCCAACTGACCCCTCTACTGTTAGTTTACGAATATGAAGAGAATTCATAAACACTGAAAAAATATAAAGGGGAAGAAAACAGGTTGATTTGTCGAAGAGTCACATGGAATAATCTGTGAAGATTTTTATGTTTTTAAAAGTAGAGCTTTGATAAACTGAAGAATTTTGGAGTAGTATATTAAGCAAGGGCGCCCATATGAGGGGGAGGCAAGTAGAGGCTCAAGCCCCATTTTGAAATTAGAACTTCCTTGCTTTTAGTACATTTTTTTGTTTTGCAAAAATGCAAAAACATTTCATCTCTAGCAATTAATGAATAAATTATTAAAAATGTGAAATTTTAATAGCTCTAATCTGTACTGAAATCGGTTTCTATGGGAAAAATATCCTGCAAAACCACGGGGAAAATATCTGAGCCTCGCACCTCAAAATTTTTGCATATGGGCGCCCTTGGTATTAAGAAACATTTTGTCTCTAATATTAAGAAAATATCCAGCTCTTTCATTGAACGACTAAACCTTTTCATTTCTGCTCGCGCCATTTTGGAAAGCCTTAACATATATTTTGATTATTTTTCGAAAATTAGAAACGTAAACTGAGTTACTTTTCATTTGCAAAAAGGAGAATATTTTGGATTAAACTAGAAGATTGAACATTATATCACGACTTCCACAAAAGTCACATCCAAGTTGGAAGCTATAAAGAAAATGGCTCCGATATGGGAAAACATTGCTCGTGATTGGTTTTCTTCTCAATGAAGAACCCCATTTCATTCCGAACCTTCGAACAGTTACAGTATATGATGATGAGGAAACTACGGACATATTAAGGTAAGTAGTGCAAAGGTATACTGGAGCTTGGCAATTGTTTACTTTCTATCTTGGCGAAAAGAGAGAGAGAAGATCGTACACGTCGCCAACATGTTTGATGCCATTTTACATTTTAATAGAACGTTTAATGTTTTGAATAGCAAGATATATTTATTCAGAGGGTTATTTTACATTTTAATGAGGTTTCATTTAGTTAACAGATCATTTTACATTCAAAAACGACTTTTAATGATTTTTAATGGCCTGTTTAAAGTTGTTGGCGCATTGTTTTATACTCTATGGATTCTTATCAACTTTATTTATTTATTTGTTTGGCGAAATATTTAAAATTTACTGCATCTTTCAATGTTGTTCAATTTACTTGGCGGATTATTTACATTTTAATGAAACTTTTCTCTTTTTCAATGGTGTGTGTCGTTTAAAAGCCTCTTAAAAGGCAAAATATTGTGTGACATCGTCAAATAATTCATTTTCATGTTACTTTAAACCAAACATGACGCAAATATTAGTGTTACCATGTAGATGTGGAATGTCGCCAAGCTATGAAACTGTTAGCTTCTAATTTTTGCGTGTCCGAACCTTCGGCAATTGTTTTGTATAAAACCATTCTGTAACATGGTCAGAAAGGAAAAATTTATGACTATTGAAGCTAGAGAAGCAACGTTTTTTCTTATGTCTACTATGCATAACAAATACCGCAATACTAACACAAGTTTTATATTCCATTGAGTTTTATATTTTTACTCGTTTAAATTTTAACAATTGTGCCAAATTTGGCATTTCTTCGATTCATTTTCATTAAAAATCCCTTTTTTTTAAAGCTTTACTAATAAGTTTTGTTTTTTCCTGATTAGCTAGCAGTTAACTAACTACGGGTTTGGCAAAACACAGACGAGACATCAATAAGTTAACATCCTGGTTGGTAACACATTTTTGATGCCAAATTGTCAGTTTTCACTAAATTATCCGTCACCATTTTTTCTGTATTGGCCATGTATAACAAGCGTTATGTAACAAATATACTAAACGAACAACACTGTATGTAACAAAGGTGCAATGTGTGAAAAACCATAAAATGAACGTAATGAGAATTACGTTAAGCATTCTATATATAGCAAATACAGTGAATATTGCAAATAATTCTACGTACAGTGTATAATTCAAAAGTTTTAAGACCGATCTCAGAGCTAGAATTTTACTGGACATTTAAGCACAGCGGACTAAAATTCTTGAAAATATGATCCTTCAGCATCAACGTCTTCCATTGTTCGTAGACCTTCTCGAAGTCTTCAGGCGACATGCTGTCAAGGGTTCTCGCCGAAGTCTGCTGGATGGCGTCTATGGAGTCGAATCGCTTCCCTTTTAGGCCTGTGTTGATTCGCAGGAAGATGAAAAAGTCACTTGGAGCCAAGTCGGGGCAGTAGGGTGGCTGCAGCAGGGTTGGGACGTTGAACTTAACCAAAACTGTCGGTGGCGCGCGACGTGTGAGTGAGCACGTTGTCGTGGTGGAGAATCCAATCGCCCTTGAACACCAGGTGGATTCGATCTCTCAAGCGGCGGAGCGTTCCAGCGTAAAAGTCACCTGTGACAGTCTGTCTACGGAGACACTTTTCGAACGAGGTCAATGACATGCACTTACGCAGCAAGCGATGCGCACTCTCCAGTGTTCCAACGCCAACTGCCGCAGCTTCCGTTCGTTCACTGACACCCCGACTACTTCCCCAGCCCGTCCCGCGGTGCCCTCCCCTTCTCGGAAAAAAAACCAGTCTTAAATTTCTGAATCATACCCTGTGTAATAAACTATACATAACATAGAAAACTATATATATATATATATATTATATATATAAATTATGAAAAATCCTTTGCTAGTCCTTTTCCATATTAAGTTCTGTTCACTTATATGTCAGCGCGTATAAGTCACAGACATTATTTATTACACACTTAAATGCTTCTCATACCATATATGATTATGTTCTAGGCTCAGATGAGTTTTCCCTTAAAGTACCTACCAGACACTATTTTTCCCTCCAGATTTAAGCCAGCCTCTGTCTGCGGTGCAAAGCCCAATAATATTTCGTTATTGCAATCTGCTCCTCCTATATAGTTTACGTGAGATCACATAATCGAGGGATAATTATCTGTAATCTTTTTATGATATTCCCTATATAAAAATCGAAGCACTACTAAACAAGGTGGTTATTTAAGAGAAGTTCCTGCTGGTATATTCTATGTAAAAATAAAGATGTTATGAATGTAGCTTTGTCCTCTTCCTACGTGGTAGATTATCACGGCACAACACTGCAACTTGCGAAAATCAAGATTCGTAATCAGAACCGAGCGGCGGTTCTTACATATATATACACAACAGCCCGTTTCTATAGATAATAATTTACAAAAGTCTGTTATCTATATTATCGTACTATACTGTATTGTATAATAAAATATACTTCGATACCATAGAAAATATACTACAATTACAATACTAATAGCTAACGGGCTCATTTAAATAACTCATTAGCACTTACATTTAAAAACAAAGAAAGTCCTCATATGTGAACAGAGTTTTTTATCTTTTTAAGTCTTTCTTCTTACGTGAATGAAAGGCTTGAAAGACTGTTCCTCTGAATAGGTGTTTTTCTTCTTGGAAAACAAAGGCAGAAAAAAAAAATCCAATAGCAGTTCTACCGGGTTACTGCAGTTCTTAAAGTTTCAGAGTCTGCAGCAAACCAATCAAATGCGACCTGAAACAAAACGAAAAATTAGGTAAAACCTTCTTCTACTTCCTTTGGGAGCAAGTAAAAGGTGATTAGACTTTGAAATACATAAAAAAGGAAAAAGACTCCGAGAACAATTTCGATTAAGAATTAATGGCTTTTATAGTTCGAGGATTACAAACTCTTCAAACTTTCAGAGTGTGTAGGAGAATTCTTAATGGCCAGGTTTCCAAAAGTGACATTTATTTCGTTACAAACTTTTCTTCAAACAAATGACGGTTTTTGTTGAAAGGGGAAGAGATGGGGGGAGGGGGGAGGAATTCTCATATTGTTTTACATTTTACTTCGTTTTGTTCAGTGTAGCTGCTCTTGTTTTCTTTTTCTTTCCGGTACTCAGCAGCCAGATTCATTCTCATCCTTTTTTTTTTTACTTCCTTGTAAAGGAAGTATTGTATTCACGAAACATTTTGTTCTGTAATCCCGGACTATCTTTTCATTTTACTTTCCTTATTTAAAGTTAATTGTCTGGCCGATTATTTTATTTTTATTACTAGTTGTACCCGACGCGCGTTGCTACGCCAACAAAAAAATACATCATTATACTGATTTTCATGACAATCAGTTGAACGGGGCAGAAGATGCTACTCTGCAGTGCCACCTGGTGGCGAGTGGCTTCAATGAGCATATTATGCACCTTCTCCGTGGAAAAATACATATATATAGCAATTTTCATAATAATCGGTCCAGGTATCAAGTGAAGCCGTGACTATATTCAAATTTTGTACTCACGCAGTTTGCAAGATCAATCAATCGCTAAAAATATCAAATAGAAAAAGTTTTAAATCCCCCCCCCCCCCGTTGCATGAAAAGCCATAAAACAATAAAGAAAGAATTTATTTGTTTAAACTCAAGAACAGCTAACTTCTTATCAATGAGATCTTTCACGCGAATTAATTTCTGCAGCCGATAATTTTATTCGTATTTATCCAATGGATTGTGACTTAAAGTGGAATAAAAAAGGAACTATCAATCGGATTTTTTTGAACTGATCTATAAACATTCCCAGTACCAAAAATGACAAACGGTGAAAGTTTCAGCCAAATCTGCTGGGTAGTTTTTGAGTTCATGGATGACATACAGACAAACATTCATTTTTATATATAAAGATTTTATGCTTATTCAAACAAGTAAGTTATAAGTAAACAAGTAAGTGATAAGATAAGCTTTTGTCGGATGTCTTTTCATCCATAAGCTCTTTACTTTTTGCATTGAAAAAGGCGTTCCCTGTAACGCCGAAACACGTGTCTGCTGTAATTGCCAAATTTGTGCTTTTTTTTAACGTTGTTTTTTTTTAACTTTAAGTAAGTTATACTTGCTTAGTTATGGGATATCCTCTCCCTGCTGATTATACTTGCGATTTAAACATTTTTTCAAAAGCTTTTTCATTCATGTTGATACAAAATAATTTGTCTTTTTTTTTTTTTTTGTTATTTTGCAAAATTATTATTTTGGTTTAACTGCAATCGAAAAATAGATTCTTTACTCGTTTTACGCGTCAAATAATTCATTAATTCGGTGTAAATGTCATAAATTGTTGACCACATCGCGAAGTATCACTAATCTTTCTTTCACCTAATATTTTATGCAAAACTTTTTGAATCCTCCGTCAGTTTGGCGATATTCGGCAAAATGCCGCTATAAACAATGCCAAACTTCGTTGATGTTTGCTAAATCGATCACTGTAAAACAGTTTTTTCTGCGTTCGTTTGCAACAAGCTGGGAAAATAGGTGTTTTAAATGTCTTTCTGCTCACTCTAAGGATTCTAGTTTTCGACCAGTGGTACAAGGATCCCTTGTGGTGCGAGAAAATCTATAACGGGTACGCTGTTAACTAGCAAAAAGTGCACAAAATTACACTGGTAGTGCTAGAATTTAACCGTGACAAAAAGTTCGGTAATATCCGACAAAATTCAGGGATCTCACACGGATTGTCCTGAAGTTCTTTCTGCTGTTTACGACAGCTTATTTGTTCGAAAGACTGATTTTTCGAGCAAGTAGAAAAAAATAAAGAAACAAACCTTTAAAAACAGAATCAAGCTCCAGTGTTCCAATAACTTTGATTCTTTTTACTTTTTTTTCTGATAAAGGGGTTTAAGGACCCTTAACCTTCAAAATTTTCAACTTTCTGGAAAAAATGTTATACATAATTTAATTCTAAACATTTTGATACCTTATTTATTACCATACGCAAAAAACTTTTCAAGTTACTGAAAAAATGCATAAACTTTCCCCATGGAGATTTATGTTTACAGCAGCTATTTAAGCCTCTTTTTCTCTGGTGCCGGTTTCTCGTTTTGCGCACGTGATATCTCATAAAGTTTCTTATGTGTTTCCGTAAAACTTTTCTTGCATGTTTATCTGATTCATTATTATGATCTGAACTTAAATTTTAACTAAAAATGAAAGTTAATATTAAAAAAAAAAAGTTTCACCTAAAATTTTGGAAAATTTTGATATTAATTTATAAATTAAAAAAAACTAATTAAAAATAAATAAATAAATTTAGTTTCAAATCAGAAAAATAAACCAGACGAACATGTATTAAAAGTTTTACGGAAATATATTAGAAACTTTCTGAGACAGCACGCAGGCAAAACGAGAAACCTGAGAAAACGCAACCTAAGAAAAAGAGGCTTAAAGAGCTGCTGTTAACATAAATCTCTATGGGGAAAGTATACGCATTTTTTCGATAACTTGAAAAGTTTTTTGCGTATCGTAATAAATAAGGTATCAAATTGTTCAGAATTAAATTAGGCATAACATATATTTTTTTTCCAGAAAGTCGAAAATTTTGAAGGTTAAGGGCCCTTAGATCCCTTAAACTAATAAAAAGTCCATTAATGTAAAATTTCTTGTTTCCAGTTTAAATTAGTTTTAAGTAATTTAACTTTAACAGCATCTTTTATTATATTTTATAGAACTAAAGTGTTTACTGAGTATAAAAAAAGGCTGCGATTGGTGAAAGCAACATGGAAATGGATACGTGGGTACAGAACTCCAGTTTTGAGGAACTATTATTTTGTAGTTTTGTTCCTATTACAGGTATTATTTTGATTTTTTGCTGCAGCTTCAGATTTCAGACGTCAATAAAACATAAAATTTCTTTAACCTACAATATGGTATTTTGTAGTGAGTTAACGCCCCTAAGCCAGGGCTGAGGCAGAAATACTTAAAATACACCGCCAGCTCAATTATTCCATCCGAGGACTGCAGTTTCGTGCTTTCTAGCACTCATCAGTCCTGGTAGCTAATGTAGAATTAGCACACCAGATGAGTGACCGCAGCAGGGCTGATGAGTGCTGAAAAGCACGAAACTGCAGTCCTCGTATGGAATAACTGAGCTGGCGGTGTATTTTAAGTATTTTTGCCTTGGCCTGGCTCAGGGGCGGTAATTCACCACAAAATACCATGCTATGCCATCAATCTTCGAGTTGAATCGCACCATTGCTGCGGTCACTCATCTGGTGAGCTAATTCTACATTAGCTACCAGTTTGTTTGGCTCTCTTGGCTCCCTTAAGAGGTTTTTCGCCACCAGCTCATGTGATTCCTATTCCGGGCTGCTAAAAAGCACGAAACTGCAGTCCTCGGATGGAATAACTGAGCTGCCGGTGAACTTTAAGTATGTACAATACTAGCTGCTTTGCCCGGTCTACCTTGGGGGGGAAAAAACATTATCCATACCAAAGTATCTTCAATAACCAGGATTAAATGAAAGAAAAAAAAAACCATCATGCAAAATTTTCTCGCCAAACAATGACGACAGATACTAAAATACTTTCAAGAAAATGAAATGAGAAAGATGGATTTAAATGGCGTAACCATGGAAACACAAAATAAAATAAGTTTAAGATTTGAAAATGAGAAAGATGGAAATAAGCAATGGATTCAAAAAGCGTTACCGTGGAAACGCAAAATAAAATGGTAAAAAACTTGAGCAGAGAACAGATTTTTGAACTTCATTTAATTCGCCTGTAACGTTTTTCCTAATGGAGATAGAGGGTTAAACTTTCGACCTTAAGTTGAATTAGATCTGGAGTAAAAAAAAGCAGTTTTTTCCAATGCTGTCAAAAAGAAAGCTGTGGGACAATTCCCTCACTTTTTATTGATGGAATTAGTGAAGAAAGTAGAGCCTAAATTTCAGCTAACCCTAAAGAAATTCGAGCTAAAAACGGGAAAAACTCCCTCCGCAATTAAGTTCGAGCATTGGAACAAATTGCGTAAAACGCGGAAAATTCGTCTCTTTCCAACGATATATAATATTACTACTTGCGAGTAGTTTTTCACCCGAATATTCGGGAATTTATGTGAACTTTGGGCCTAAATTGGAATAAAAAAAAGAACTATTCATCGAATTGTTTTCGAACTGGTCTGCAAACCTTCTCTGGACTTAAAGGAACAAACTGTGAAAATTTCAGCAAAATCGGCCGGGTAGTTCTCGAGTTTTGCGAGTTCAAATACACACACTTTTTGGAGACTTCATTTTATACTATGTAGAGAAGATGGTATCTTATAAATGAAAAAAAGACTGTTTAAAATAAATTATTTTCGTCCTAAATTCCTGAGTTTCTCCTACTTTCCCTTTTTAATGACGCTTGTGTGTTTATAATAGATGTTTTCACAAATTCAAACTTTCCTTGCTGAAGACAACGACTGAAGCAAGAAGAAAATAATTAAATTTGTTAGTGACGGAGTAACTTTTTCCCAATTAGGGTTCCTACCATTATTTTAGACTCATTTTCACTCTTTTCTTTCTTTTCGAATTTCTAATCACTACGTGCTTCTATAGGTTATAATTTTGCATACATTTCGAAATACCTACTCGAATGTTTTTTTCATGATAAATATAAAAGAACACTCATTAATCACAATATTCAAAACGTTAAACAATAACTCATAAACCAATCATCGAATTAAGTATGCTTTTGAAAATTGTAGTGTTAAACGAGCTGATGTGTGCATCACATGACTTCCTTTTACTCCAATTTAATGTCATTTCCCCATTAATGGCAATTTTGATGTGATTCAATAGTTTACTCTCTAAATATCACCAACAGAGGCCAAATTGAAACCAGATTTAAAAAAAAAAAAAAAAAAATTCCAAATTTGTCGCCAAGTTGGCGAAAAACTTGGCGACCAAAAGACTGGCGATCTATCGTCAAATGGCAGCCAAATTATACCACCACTTGAGTTTACATCGAAATTAACAATGATTTCCTCCCAAAAAGGGGCAAAAGACCCCTTTAGAAACACCCGAGTGCAACCAAAAGGGAAGGTGAATAACTAGACCCCACTAGGAGTCTACGTACCAAATTTCGACTTTCTAGGAGATACCGTTCTTGAGTTATGCGACATACATACGCACATACATATATACGTACATACAGACGTCACGAGAAAACTCGTTGTAATCAATTCGGGAACTGACAAAATAGATATTTCGCGTGTCTATACGTTCTTAGACACTTATCCACGTGTGGTCGAGTCGGGGGAAAAAAAACATTCATTCGGGGTGAGCAAAATAGTAATTAAAGTGACATTTGAGTGAAAATTTTTTCGTGAACACAAAACTTCCTTTTTTTAAAAAAAGTAAGTAAAAACCTATTCATACAGTCTGAGTAAAAGCTTTAAGTCCAGTGCACTTTTTTTTTAAAGAAAATTATACTGGCCTTAAAACTTTTACTCAGGCTGTAAAAAGAACGAAAGTAAAAAGTATACTCGAAATTTAATCATTCAATATATTTAGTATAAAAATTCTTTAATATGATTTTTAAAAAAAATCACACAAAATTACCGTATCTGAGCAATTTCCAAATACATACAGAAATAATAATACGTACAAAAAATATCCAATCGAAAAAAAATAAACAAAAATAACCAACTTGTTTTGGCATGGTAAGAAAAGCAGGTGATATTTTTTTCCAGACACGCGATTTTTCCATCAATAATTAAACTTTAATGAACTTCCTTAGACAAACCGCAGTGAATCACATAACTCGCTATCTATCAGTCACATATGTAATTGATTGAGAAACGCTAAGACACGGAAAATTTAAATCTATGAGCAATATTGATACACCTGTTATGTTTTCTTATAATATCATAAGGAAAATATAAAGTAATAACATTTAAAATACTAATTTTATTTAAACTGAATCCAATATCGGCATCCATATTAACAACTGAATTACAGCTGAATAATTATCGCGAGCATCTTTGTTCTTAAGATTCGACAACTCCAACTGTTGCCATTCATAACTTCATTAATATGTTACAACACCTATAAAAAGAAAAGGAATAGGAAAAAGAAGGAAAAAAACTTCGTCCTTAACGAAAGGTATAGATATTAATGGTTCGAGCACTTAAAATTAATTTTGTTCCGTCTTGTATGATCCATAGTTTTTTTACAAAGTTTTAGGAGTTCTTAATCCAATTAAGAGCCTTTTACTTATTAATAATAAGATTACTCCACTTAGAATTTTTCAGAATTTTTCTCGATAATAGAAGCTGAGATGCTTTCATTTTTCTGAAACCTGCATCTTTTTTTTTTTCATTTCGTGCAGATTCAATTTTGTTCTAACGCAAGTTGTACGCTTTCTTTTTGTACTGCGATAGCAGAGATAGTGCAAGGAAAATAAGCTAAATACTATTCTAGTGAATATCTAGAAAAACTGATGTAGAGGACTATTTAACAGAGTTATAAACTGTGAATTTTATAATTATTGATGCAAACATCGAAAAAAATGGAGGTGAATATTTTCTGATGTTTAGTATTGATGAAGGCAAGATACTAATTTGTTGCGCGAGTTTGATTTAGAAAACTCAAAGTGCTTCAACTTTCGTTGAAAGGAAAGATTTTATTGATTTTTTGAAAGGAAGTATTGTATTCGCGAAAAAATTTCTACTCAAAAATCGATCTTAATTTCCATTTAGCTCACCCCCGAATGAATGTTGAGTTTTTTTTCGACCCGACCACACGTGCATATATACTTAAGAACGTATGGATGCACGAAATATCCATTTTGACGTTTCCCGAGTTAATTAATTATGAGTTTTCTCCTGATGTCTGTATATACGTATGTATGTCGCGTAACTCATGAACGGTATGTCCTAGAAAGTTGAAATTTGGTACGTGGACTTCTAATGGGGTCTAGTTGTGCACCTCCCCTTTTAGTTGTATTCGGGTGTTTCTAAAGGGGTCGTTTGCACTTTTTTGGGGGAAAATCATTGTTAATTTCGATGCAAACTCAAGAGGTGTTATAATTTGTCGGACACTTGGCAATATATCGCCAGTCTTTTGGTCACCAACTTGGCGACAAATTTGGCGACTTTAAAAAAAAAAATATGGTTTCAATTTGGCCACTGTTGGTGATATTTAGAGAGTTAACTATTGAATCACATTAAAATTGCAATAATGGGGAAATGACATTAAATTCATGCTCGAGCTGAAGTCATGTGATGTCAGCTCGTTAAGCATCCGAATTGAAAAGTAGGTTTTCTTTAGAATTACCAACAATTAGGTACATTTATAGAATGTTGCAAAAGACTTTTTACTTTATTATTGTAGTAATAGAGAAAACCCCCCCTCAAGTTCGAATAGTCGTAGGTATATGGGGAGGTAGATTTGCTAATTCCAGCTTCTTTGGAATTGCCAACAATTAGGTACATTTATAGAATGTTGTAAAAGACGTATTTACTTTATTATTGTAGTAATAGAAAAAAAAACCCAAAAGTTGGAATGGACGTAGGCACATGGGGAGGTAGACTTGCTTAGTTCAGCAGAAATTTTTCGTTAAATACTATACACGTATACAGGAATTAAATATTTTACACCTTTTTTACACTTTTGACATCAAGACTTAACTGCCATTTTGCCAATAAGTCTCAAATAAACTTCATGTTTTGCCGATATGCGATCACAGATTTTACATTGTGCCTATAATGAGAAACGTGGAATATCGTTACTAAACTACAATATAATACTAATCACAGTGCACTCACAAATTTACATACTCCACACACACCTTTAGTCTTTTTGATATAAAATAGGATCTTTATCACCTCAAAATGAGGTAAAAAATGACGAAACTTTTCAAAACTGTTTTCTCGCTTAAACTAAATGGACGACCGGCAGTAATACAGCTTCAACTGCTTCTTATAGCAGTTACTTTAATAATTCTTCTCACCAGGCAGTAGCACATAAAACGAGAACGATCGGTCTGACTCGTATGTACGGCTCTGCCTCATTTTCCCCTAGTCTTATATAATCACTTGTTTTATTTAAAAGTTCACGGAAATAACATACGCATATATTATGCATAGCATATCCAGGTCCGTCATTTCCATTCTTTTTTACAGGGAGGAGGGGGGGGGGCATAGGGTATGTATTCAATGCATTTTATAAGGAAAAAAACAAGAAAATTCAAACAAAGAACAATTATATAATGTTCATAAAATGGGGGGAGGGGCACATGTATTCAATACATTTTATAAGGAAAAAAAACAAGAAAATTCATATAAAAATTGACAATTATATTATGTTCCTAAAATGGGGGGGCACATGTATTCAATACATTTTATAAGAAAAAAACAAGAAAATTCATACAAAAATGAGCAATTATATAATGTTCATAAAATGGGGGGAGGGGCATATGTATTCAATACATTTTAAAAGGAAAAAAAACAAAAAAATTCATATAAAAATTAACAATTATATTATGTTCCTAAAATGGGGGGGGGGCATAGGTGTGCATTCAATACATTTTATAATAAAAAAACAAGAAAATTCATACAAAAATGAACAATTATATTATGCTCCTAAAATGGGGGGGGGGGAAGCGCATAGGCTATGTATTCAATACATTTTATAAGAAAAAAACAAGAAAATTAAAACAAAAATTAACAACTATATTATATTCCTAAAAAGTTGGGGGGGGGGGGTGCACATGACAGCCCTCGCCACTGATCGATCAAATGACGGAATGGTATGTCCAAATAAGAAGTGTCTGTGCCACTTTGACCTAACATGGCGTAAAACACCAGGGTTGCCGTACACTGCAGCCGTAAAATGTGGCCAACTAGGAAAACCTAAATATTAGAACCGAAAAATTCATTCTAGTCCTCATTCTTCACTAAAATATCGTTTCGGTCCTTGTTAGAGATGAGTTAGGGCTCATTTTTGAGAGCCCGAGCTCAAAAATTTGTAACCGAGCCCGGGTCATATTGTCTCAGCATAGACTAATAATAAGAGTAGACCGAGCTATGGCAACCCTTTTGCTGCTCATAAACCAAACCATGTGACTGGTGGATATCCTAGCAACAGCGGGCGTTGATCGTAGCAGACGATCAACGCCCGCGCGAAATAAAATAAATAGAGTTGATGGAACACGGAAGAATGATCTTTTATGGAGTCCGATTTGTAAATTTGTTATTCTAAGTTGTAAATATTTTGCTAATATAGCGAGTTTTTCGTTTAGATAGTATTGTGCATTTTCTTTAGTCAGTTTCAATAACTCTCTAAGCAATAAAAGATGCGAGCGACCAAGAAGAATCAGCAAACGGTAAGATTTTTACCTACAGTTTCAATTTAAGATACCGATGAGTACATTTTTGCGTTAACGCAAAACGTTTACGCCATTTCGTTCACGCCAACGCTGACAACTCCAAATGAAATAAAAGTTACCGAAAACTGATCAAAAACTATTACTAATGTCAAAATAATGCATAACTAAAAGAAAAACAGTTCAATCTCTGCACCTGGAAGTTTTTTTTAATGAAAACACATTGTCTTAAAATACATGTCGAGTGCCAAACTATAGATAATGCTGCCATCTAGCAACCATGCTGCCAAAGTCTTCGCCAAGCCCTTCCACTAGTCACATGATACATCTATGAACCAATTTTCTTTATCAGCAAGAATGAGAAAGCTCGGTCTACTCTTATTATTAGTCTATGTGTCTCAGACCAAAATCCGAGCCCGCCCGAGCCCAAAGGAAACTTTCTTGAATGAAAAACCGAGCCTTCTCCAGTCTGACATGATCTCTCTGTTAATGAAAAATGTTATGGCAAATGTTCTTCATTAACAGAAGTTTCTAAATTTTCTCAAAATGCTCCACTTCAAATGCATTACTCTATGACATATTGCAATAGTAATCGCAAAAAAAAAAATAGAATTTTGACATCTTGAATTCAAATTATGTTTTTTCAATCACGAGTGTGTGTATGTAGGCGTGTGTGTTTGTGTGTGAGGGTATGTGGTTGTGTGTACGGGTTATGTGTATGTGTTTGTGGGGGGGGGGGGGGGGTATGTGTGTGTAGGCATTTGTGTCTGTGTGCAGGCATGAATGTGTGGGTAGTTGTGTGTATGTGTGTGTGTATGTTTCTGTGTGTGTATGCGTGGGTGTCTGTATGTATGCGTGTGTGTATGTGTTTGTGTATGTGTGTGTAGGTGTATGTGCGTGTAGGTGTGTGTAGGTGTATGTGTGTGTAGGTGTGTGTAGGTGTAGGTGTGTGTGTGTGTGTGTAGGTGTGTGTGTGTGTAGTTGTGTATGTATGCGCGTGTGTGTAGGATATGGATGCAACCTGGAGACGGCTTTCGCTAGAAGTGCAGCATCGTAAGGACCCCGTCGACGGTGATGGTGCGGAGGGTGGCGGATGGAAAAATCAAAGGAACGTCAAAAATAGTCAAGTGAGAACAATAAGCAATCGTGATTGCTCAAAAAAAAAAAAAAAAAAACACTATAAAGAAGAGTTAATTTCTTTAATTTTTGGTTAAATTTTCACATTAATTGAACTGATTTAAATATTCCTTTCATTTTCTCACAGTAGGAAAATGTTTATTTGCTTTGAATTTGTTTGGAGGTTGACGATTGAATATCTTTGCTTGAATCCGAGCCTCCCCGAGCCCGCAACCTATTTTCGGTTCTAGAGCCCGCGCCCGCTTCGGGCCCGGGCTGGACCCGTCTCAACTCTAGTCCATGTGCACAAGAATTCCTTTCACAGCAAAGTCGAAGCTTTGATTTTGTCACCTCAGTATTGTTTCAGGCGTCTGAGTTTCCTCCCGACGCTGTCAGGAACAAGATTTCTCTCCATTTATTAGGACAGAGGGAATGATTGAACACCCTCAGGACAAACCCGTCAAGTTACGCCAACTAGAGGCTTCGAAGGCATTTTTCTCATAAGAACGTGTCTCGTCTTTGTTTGACAGATGGAATGCTTTCGATCGGTGTACCTGCCTTGTGACTGATTCTCAGCTGTCAGGGCGCGAAACTCATTTCTCATTTTGTGTTCCCTTTGTGTTCTTTTTTTTTTGCTTTTAAAAAAGCTGTGCGTGTATTTTTTCATCCTTTTGCGCTTTCTGTTTCATTGCTTTGTTTGTATTGAAAACAGATTTTTTAAAACGTTGAAGATGCAATACTTAGTTGAAACAGGAATAACTTACAAAAAAAAAAAAAAAATCCAATATAATAGAAATTGTCAAAGGAAAAAAAATGAATAGAAATGATTCGAAAAAAAACCGAAAATAGTTAGTGTATCGAAGTGTTTAAGCTAAATCCAATGTCTAATTCGAAAGAAATTGCCCGTGAAAAGAATTAAATTACAAAAGAGCAAAAACGTGGAATTTAACATCGTCAAAATATAATAACACTGAGAACAGTTAAATCAACACAGAAAGAGAAAAACAATCAGTAAAATTAAACACTAATTAAACTTGCAAAAATAGCAGATAATTTAAACAAATTCTAGAGAATAAACTTCATACGGTAAGTTAGGTAACTTCTCCTAACATCTAATCACAACATTTCTAGCTTCTACAGCAAACTGTTAGTAAACTGTAATTCCAACATAGCAAATCTACTTGCAACAGCAAGATATGCTTAAAACTAGGGCTGATAATCATAAAATACAAATAAGTGTCTCAAAAGTTATAAGAAAAAAGTATTTGTTGCCAATATTTAGTTATAAAGTAACGTATGATTAAACAAAAATAAAATTTTGCAAACGATAAATAAAAAAAATAGTAATCTGCTAAATATAATTAACTTTGTCGTTTTAAAATGATATTATTTTTATTTATCAGACGATATTTTTCTCTACCCGCCACTCGGTTGCATCAACCTCCCGCCCTCTCCAAAATATGACCCATTTTTTGGATCAAAGAACCGTATTTTCCTACATAAGCAACTTAAAAAGAAAACAACCCACGCCAGAATATAACTATTAATAAAAAAAAAACCCTACACAAGTCAATAATGCATACTTTATTGCCCTAAAGTGTGAATCAGAAGTTGGTTAATGCACAAAAATATTTTTTTATCGCACGCAGAAGAGGCGGATAACTTTGAAAGGGCACGTGCGTTTGCTTCGGAAAAGAAACGAAACTAAATTTTTCCCTCAGATAAGCCTCTGATAATAACATCGACACCTAAAAGCGCTCTTCAGATAAGAAAACCGTATAAGCAGCCCCAAATAGTGCAGGGAGAATTTGGAAAGATGGTATCTTAAAAAAAGCAAATAAACTGCTTTCAAATTTATTCGCTTCGGCGGAAATTCCCGAAGATCGTACATTTTACTTCTGATTACAGTAAGTGTGTTAAATGGATGTGTTTTAAAAATCCAAACTTTTAATTGACGTATACAACGGCGTATGCAAGTAGAAAAGATTTTAAAAAATGAATTTGTTTCTGACGGATTTAATTCAATGATTGACTAAGCTAGGCTTTCAGACATTTTTATATTTTTGAAAGGTGTTTACTTCCTTTTACAAAAAAGGAAGTATTGTATTCGCGAAACAATTTTCACTCAAAATTCGGCCTTAATTTCCATTTTGCTCACCTCCGAATGAATGTTGAGCTTTTTTTTTCGACCCGACCGCACGTACATATGTACCTAAGAACGTATAAAAACCCGAAGTATCCATTTTGGCATTCCCCAAGTTATTTACAACGACTTTTCTCGTGACGTCCGTATGTACGCATGTATGTGCTTATGTGTATGTCGTATAACTCAAGAACGGTATGTTCTAGAAAGTTTAAATTTGGTACGTAGAATCCTAGTGGGGTCTAGTTGTGCACCTCCCCTTTTGGTTGCATTCGAGTGTTTCTAAAGGGGTCTTTTGCCCCTTTTTGGGAGGAAATCATTGTTAATTTCGATGTATACTCAAGTGGTATTATAATTTGGCGGACACTTGGCGATATACCGCCAGTCTTTTTGTCGCCAAGTTTTGTCGCCAAGTTGGCGAGAAAATTGGCGTTTTTTTTTTTTTTTTAAATCTGGTTTCAATTTGGCCACTGTTGGTGATATTTAGAGAGCAAACTATTGAATCACATTAAAATTGCCAGTAATGGGAAAATGACATTAAAATTGGAGTGAAAGGAAGTCATGTGATGCACACATCAGCTCGTTTCTTTCTGTCTTTTTTAAAATGTCTATGCCATAACTATTGATCGTCTCTATTCGGCTACATATTTAATTACTCTGAAATTCTAAAATTTTTACCGTAACAGAGGAAACAATCATCATAACTAATTATCTGGGTGATAAAAACTGGGCGCAGTTTCAATATAAAATAAAATATTCAGACAAAAATTGTAATACTACAAGAAATAAATAAATAAATAAATAAATCAGATTAAACAAACTGAAACACATATTCTAGGAAATGAATTCTTTTAAATTATTTTGGCGTTTTTTATGGATAAAAAGAATAGTAATTCATAATGGTCTGCATCTAAGGTATCTATGGATCTAAGGTAAGCGCCAATGCATGATCTAACCAAGGTCCATTGGCACAAAAAGCAATGTAGCATGTAATTTGCTATCCGACAATCACAAATCGAATAAATCTGCAGACAAACGATGGTATAGTTAAATCAATAAACAATCTTAAATTGTAAAAACAAGAAAACAATCTATTATTGCACAAAAACTGCAGATTATTGCATATACACTTGTTTTGGGGTTTTAAAGAACCCTTTCTTCAGTGCAAAATAAGTAATCTGATGAAGGAAAAGACCTCCGACGAAAACCTTTTTTCCCAGGAACGACAAGAGGTCATGTCAGCCAAATCGGAAACGAGGGGCCCGGGCCTTGGGGGGGGGGGGGGAGCGACACTGCAGTAAAAAAAAAGAGAAAAAAAGAAAGGAAGAAAGAAAGAAAAAAATTAATTTGAATTTTGACATCTTGAATTCAAATTATGTTTTTCGCAATCACGAGTATGTGTGTGTATGTAGGCGTGTGTGGTTGTGTGTGTGTGCGGGGGGGTATGTGTATGTGTGTGTAGGCATGTGTGTTTATGCCTGTGTGCAGGTATGAGTGTGTGGGTACTTGTGTGTATGAGTGTTTGTGTGTGGGGGGGGGAATGTGTATATGTGTGTAGGCATATGTGTTTGTGTCTGTGTGCAGGCATGAGTGTGTGGGTAGTTGTGTGTCGGTGTGTGTGTGTATGTGTTTGAGTGTGTAGGTGTATGCATGTGTGTATGTGTTAGTGTGTACGTGCGTGTATGTATGCGTGTAAGTGTAGGATATTGACGCAACCTGGAGACGGTTTTCGCTAGGGGAGCAGCATCGTGAGGCGGCCGGCCGACGGACGGTGGTGCTGCAGAGGGTGCTGGCGGGAAAATAAAATGATAGCACATCAAAACAGTCAAATGAAAGCAATAAGCAATCGTGATTGCTCAAAAAGGGGAAAAAAACTCCGATTAAGAGAAAACGTATAGATAAAGTAAAATTTACTCTTGGTTATTTACTATTGTGGCGCTTAAAATAGCGTAATTGTTTTCTAGTAAGCAGGTTTGTATTTTTTCTCCCCCCCCCCTTTTTTTCCTTCTTTTTTCCATTTTCTTTTCTCCCCCTTTTTTCTTCTTTCCCCCCTTTCCTTTTCTCTTTTCTTCTTTTTTTCTTTTTTTGGGGGGCGTAGAGGCCGGCGACATAACTGACAAGGGGCCCGCCTTGACTCTGCGGCCCAGTTACACCGAACCAAAACACGGTTCTGGTGTTTGTAATTTCTTTAAAACGGTTTAACAGTATTAGTGAATTTTTTGAGAAAGGAACCAATATACAGTCGAGTCTCGACTTACGCGAGGGATGCGTTCCAAGACACCTCGCGTAAGTCGGAATTTCGTGTTGTGGAACGAGGTATGTTTAGTAATTTTTTATAAGCTTACCCAATTGTTTCAGACGTTTGTAAACACCTCTCAGATTGTTTCAAACCATTTATTAACTATATATTGCAGTATCTTTTACGAAGAACCGACTTTTTCTGTATTTTAGAAAAAGCTTTATTTGACATAAAATTCTGTAATTTAGCACAAAATCGATGATTAATCGGGGAGAGAAACTTAAAATAAAGCAGTATGGTACTTACAGTATAGCATTATTACAGCCCTTAACAGTATAGATATAGTAAATATATTTATAATTTAAAAAATGAAGAAGGTTTACGCGGCGCGATCAGAATGTTATCAGAATGTATTTTGTCAACGTTCATATGTAAAATGAAAAAAAAAAAAAAAGTTAAGAATCGGAGCGGTTATTTGTATAAACTAAAGCAAAGCGTTGTTTCGACTAATACAGTGGGTGAACTTCCACTTTCAGGGATGTTTATGGGGTGAAAGTCCATTCACAAAACCGATATTTAGCGTCAACGAAGCCCATTCTAACTCTCCGCCGCTCTTTTCCGAAAAATTTCATGTTGCATGCGAGTAATTTGTGTCCGCACTAAAAAATTCATTACTCATGAAAAACTCGCGTTATAGCCATTTCGCGTAAGTCGGATCGCGTTGTAGCGGGATCCGACTGTAGATTTTTTATGAATGACTATTTTACATGATATAATTTCCATTCTGTAGTTCTGAAACTCTATCTATTAATTTTATTTTCAGTGCAAACAGTTAGGAAAACTGAATTTTTTTAAATTGAAAAATGTCTACGAACTTCCTTACTGCATATTATTCCATTTAAAGTACTAGATAGGCTTTATTGCCTAACTTATTTTAATAACTTTAAAAGCAAATGTGATGTAAAATTCAAAAGAAATTTATTCCAAAATATTTTTTTGCGTGTTCAGCGTAAGTGCTTGAAAAATGTCAACGTTCTTGAATCAAGGCTCTTTGTTCTCAGTAATTAATGGGAAAGCTAAATAAAAAGCAGGCATCAAAAGTTGAGCTCAAATCTAAAAGTATAATCTGCTTAACAATATTATTAAAGCGAATAGGTGACTACGAAATTAATCAAAACGAAAAAAATAGTATAAAGGGAAAAAAAGTGTCCTCTTCATTTTTGTTGTCATTAAGGACTGCATTCCATTAACAGAAATTCCCTGTAATAAATTAGTTTTTAATGCCTACTCCTGACCCAACTTGTAATTAATTTGGCTTGTTTCAGCACAATTTCCGCTTTTAATACATTAAAGACAGGAAAAAAAATTGAGTCATTAAATAACACTTTCTAACTAATTTCAATATTAGGAATAGTGTCTCTCATAATATGTTTTATGTAAATCCTTTGTTCTTTTTTATTCATCATGTTTTTACGTAAAAATAATATATTTTTACAATGTGCGGAATACATATCGATTGGATAAAAAAAAAGAAGGTAGTAAAGATTAGAGATGCACCGATGATTCGGCAGTATTTCGTAATCGGCCATAATCGGATTTATTGTTGACGAATATTGGAGATCTTGTCTTGTTTTTTTTTCGTATAAAGTCCTTAAGAACATAGTTGACTGTACAAGTATTGTCAACTACAGTCAACTTGTTGTCTGAAATAAGACTCTCTAAAATCATTTGTGTTTTAAAAGTACTTTTACTAAATTTAATTATGTGTTTAATTTTTGTCTATCTAAATTTCAATGTTTTTTTAAAACAATTTACGAATGATGAAATTTTAATTGTGCATTTAATTGTGCATTTAATTGTGCATACACACTTTCAAAAATTTTAAATGCGATGTGTTTAATTTATGTTAATTTAATTAAAAACCATTTGCTGTAGTGCCCGGTGTTCCACGGTCTACCTCGAGAGTAAAAGTCAAGTGACGTACGTTCAGCAATCTAGCTTAAATAAAAGAAAAAGAAAAACTAAAATTTTCCCGGTAGAAAAGATCAACTCTATGATTCAAAATTTAAATTAACACCTCTTTGAATTTTTTTTTAAATTCCAAAACTTCAGTGAATTTTTGTTCAAAGGCCGTAAACGTTCCGTTTCAGGGATTTGCCGGCTAAAGCTCCGTAAGGGAAGGGGTGTTCCCCCTTCCATAGGTGGCGAACCCCCTTCTCCCCCTTTGTGAATTCCTGAGTATCAAAAGAGCCGTGTGCAACTCGGCAAAGATCAGGCCAAAGAAATGAATGTTTGCATAAGGCACAAACACGCACACACACAAAAAGTCATTCACACAAAAAAAGATTACTTTACGAAATAAATGTCACACCAAGCTAGAAAATGCATTATAAATTTACTAAGGCATAAAACTTTAAACATTAATAGGTTTGTTCACAATGATGCAGTTAAATTTAATTCTGTTATCTCATTTTAAACACGAATAGGTAATGAAAGACATAACTACAGAATACAGAAATGCTTTAGTTTCACGTTTGCAAGCTTTCTAATTCAAAAGCAATTCTAAAATCAGCATTATTTACAGTATTCAAGAAATTTATTGGGCCTCGGGGGAGGGGAGGGAAATGCTCAAATAATTCGGTTCCTGCAATAGAAATGATTTCCTTCGGTGACCATAAAGACCCCTGTGGTTGAACAACGTTTCCGTTATCTTCTGTAGAAAATTTTTGTATATTATAACATGGAATGCAAATAAAAAATAACTTTTTTTTCTTTCGATTTCTCTCATTATATTATTTGTTTCTAACTGTAGAAAGGATTGAGTATAATTTTTTCTAGTAACATTTATTTTTATACTTAAAAAGAGCACAAAAAGTTGATTTTTATCTGTTTCTGTGAAAATCGGTGCCGCGTGGAGCTTTTTTTAAAAATACCGATTATCCGTTAATGGAAAAAAGAAAAAAAAATTATTTATCAAAAACTTTTCAATGTATTTTGACAAAAATGTATAATTGAATATTTATTTATACTATAAACATGTGTAAAAAATGTTCATGAAAATCTATTCGTAAGCAAAAAAGTGTTTTCAACGTCCACACTGTAAAGAACTCAGAAACTTTGTTCGTCTTATCCGAGACTTTCAATTTAATCTACGTCCACAATGGGGTTGTTTCCAAAAATTTAAAAGTATTTTTTTCTGAAAGAGCATGCTTAAAAACATAGGATCTGACCATTTTTTAAAATAATTTGTTTAAGTTTAATATTTTTAAAAAATTCTTAAATCGGTGCGCTTTTATTGTTTACGCTTCTGCCGATGACATCACAAATGATGAAATGCCATTCAGTGTTGCCATTCACAGAGCAAAATATTTAATTCGCATCTTTACTCACGTGTATTGGCAACGATAGGGTTGATAGCAAGCGTAGAGCGTAATTTTAAGTCGCTTCTTGATTATCATTACGTGGAAACGCGATAGAAAAGATGCGCCAAAAAGCATCATTTGTGACGTCATCAAGATCCCGCCTTGTTTGAAAAATCGGACATTAATTAAAAAATAAGTGTTGGGAAAATGAAAGTATTTCCTGAGTCCATGTTATTATTATTTTTTACTTATTCTATCAATTTCAGTGACAAAAAGTACTACTTTTGACCGAAGGAAACAACCCCATTTAATGTACGTATTATACGCAAAATGTTTAATGTAATTAAATAGCAAACCAAACTAAACCGTGATTTCGTATTAAACGTGATCGTATAAAGATAGTTCAACTGATTATTAAATCCTATTTAGTGTGAGGCGCTGTTTACAAATATTTTTAACAGTTATTGATAGATAAATAAATCAAAAGTTACTTGCCAAGAAGGAGATAGTTGAAGGAAGAAGTAAACCATTGTAAAAAAAAATCAAACACACTGTGTTGCACAGATTATCCACAGGCACCGGGGTGTTTCATTCATAAGTTCTGCGTTTTGCGCTCGCAGTCGCACCTTTTACTATCTTTGGTCGCACCTCTCTCACGCGAAAGAGGCGGGAGAGTTGTTGATGTTTGTCTAACGAACAGCGCCACCTGGAGCCAGATGCTCTCCAAATGTTCTCTGCTCTTCACAAACGAAATAGTTCGGTGGCGGAAAAGTTTGCTTTGCTTTGTTTTACTTTTAGTTTAGTGCTCTTTCGGAAAAAAAAATACTTTTATATTTCGGAAGCGACACCATTGAAACATTAAAGTTATTTTCTTTTTGTTAAAAAAAATTATTATCGGTTATTCGTAACAACCTCGAATGAGTGATACTGTGAAAAAAAGAGAAGAAATACTCATTTATATTTAAAAAAATTGCTACTAATAGACACATTGTAATCTAATTGTTTGTACATTCATGAAAAAAATATTTATTTCTCACAAATATTTTTTTTTTTTGGAAAATATTGAAAAGGAGGATGATTATCTAACTATATCACTACTTATATTTTTTTCATGAATATACAAACAATTAGATTACAATGTGTCTATTAGTAGTAATATTTTTTTAATATAAATGAGTATTTCTTCTTTTTTTTTCACAGTATCACTCATTCGAGGTTGTTACGAGTAACCGATAATATTTTTTTTAATAAAAAGAAAATTATTTTAATGTTTTAATAGTGTAATTTCCGAAATAAAAAAGTAGTTTTTTTTCTGAAAGAGCATGATTAAAAACATTGGATTTGACCATTTTTTAAATAATTTGACAAAGTTTTATGTTTTTCAACCATTATCTTAATCGGTGCACAGATTCAATTTCATTTTTTACGCTTCTGCACATGACATCGCAAGGGATGAAATGTCATTCACTGATGCCATTAGCGCAGTGCGCAATATTTAATTCGCTTCCTTACTGACATGTATTTGCAACGATAGGGTGGATAGCAAGCGTAGAGCGCAATATTTAATTCGTTTCTGAATTATCATAGGCCAGAAATGCGGTAGACAGTAAGCGTCAGCTTTCAGCGTTCAAGTGGAGTTCATGACTTGTGACGTCATAAAAACGTGTTTTTTTTTTTTTTTTTTTGAGCAATCATGATTGCTTATTGCTTTCATTTGACTATTTTTGGCGTCATATCATTTTATTTTCCCGCCAGCACTCTCTGCAGAACCACCGTCGACCGGCTCCTCACGATGCTGCTCCTCTAACAAAAACCCGTCTCCACGTTGCATCAATATCCTACACTTACACGCATACATACACGCACGTAAACACACACAAACACATACACACACATACATACGCTTACACTCATACACAAACACACACACAAACACATACACACACTCATACACACACACGCATACATACAGATACCTGCACATACACACACACCTACACACAACTACCCACACACTCATGCCAGCACACAGACACAAACACATACACAGACACGCATACATACAGATACCTGCACATACACACACACCTACACAAAACTACCCACACACTCATGCCAGCACACAGACATAAACACATATGCCTACACACACATACACATTCCCCCCCCCCCACACAAAAACACTCATACACACAACTACCCACACACTCATCCCTGCACACAGACATAAACACACATGCCTACACACACATACACATACCCCTACACACAAACACACATACCCCCCACACACACATAAACACACACACCTACATATACACACACACTCGTGATTGCGAGAAACATAATTTGAATTAAAAAGGTCAAAATTCAAATTAATTTTTTTTTCTTTGCTCATTGTATCAATCAACTTTAGTGACTACAAGTAGTACTTTTGACTAACGGAAACAACTCCATTGTTGCATTTTTTAAATCTATCTTTCGGTAAAAATTGTTAACTTTTAATCTGAGGTTATTTAAAGCTGTGTCTGAAGGTCAAATAGTTTGTTTTTAGTGCCCTTTCTAAGTAATTTTTAGAGAATATGAAAAAAAAAAAAAAATTGTGACGAAAACGTATCTGAAAATTCAAGTAAAATATTTAGAATTGGTTATTTTTCTTCTCTTGAACTGATAAGCAGTGGAACGAAAAGCCCCCAAAAATATTTTGTTCCCTCAAAGTTGACCAAAAAAGAGAAGAAAAAAAAGTCACAAATGATTGAAAGAAACGTGCTTTTTTTTTTTTTTTTGAGCAATCACGATTGCTTATTGCTTTCATTTGACTATTTTGATGTGCTATCATTTTATTTTCCCCCCAGCATCCTCTGCAGCATCACCGTCGGCCGGCTCCTCACGATGCTGTTCCTATAGCGAAAACAGTCTCCACGTTGCGTCAATATCCTACACACACGCGCATACATTCACGCACGTACACACACACACACACACACACACACACACATACATACACTTACACACATACACAAACACATACACACACTCAAACACATACACACACACGCATACATACAGACAGTTACACATGCACACACCTACACACAACTATCCACACACTGATGCCTGCACAAAGACACAAACACATATGCCTGCATACACATTCCTTCTTCCCCACACACAAACACTCATACACACAACTACCCACACATTCATACCTGCACACAGACACAAACACACATGCCTACTCACACATACACATACCCCCTACACACAAACCCCCCTACACACACATAAATACACTCGCCTTTACGCACACACACACTCGTGATTGCGAAAAACATAATTTGAATTCAAGATGTCAAAATTTTTTATTTTTTTTTGTGTTCGTTCGCATTACTTTAAAAGCATTGTGAGAACTAAAATCATTTCTACTGAGTAGTATTAATAATAATTAACTGGTGAAGGTTCTTGGGTACTGAAAAAGGTTACCATACAAAAACTACTGATAAATTTTTATCAAACAAACACAATGTTTTGCGGTCCTGAGTAACTAGAAAATCATTTAATCTCTTTTTTTGTTTGCGACAGAATGAAACAAAAAAAATCGCAAGAATGAACATAGTATGTTTTTTGAGCAATCACAATTGCTTGTTGTTCTCACTTAACTGATTTGATGTCCTTTGATTTTATTTTCCCACCGCCACCCTCTGCAGCATCACCGTCGACGGGTTCCTCACGATGCGGGCTCCTATAGCGAAAGCCGTCTCCAGGTTGCATCCATGTCCACACACGCGCATACATACACAACTACACACACGCGCATACATACATAACTACACACATACACGCAACGCACACACATACACACAACTACCCACACATTCATGCCTGCACACAGACACAAACACATACGCCTACACACACATACCCCCCACACACACACACATTCATATACACAACTACCCACACACTTATGCCAGCACACAGACATAAACACACATGCCTACACACACATACACATACCCCTACACACAAACAACACATACTGCCACACACACAAACACACACGCCTTCATACACACACTCGTGATTGCAAAAAACATAATTTGAATTCAAGATGTCAAAATTCAAATTTTTTTTTTCTTTCTCAATGACTGCACCTACTGCAGTTTCACTGAGAATTGATGTGACAATTGATTTGATGAGTCATTTTGCAGAAAGTAAATACCTTCAAGAAGCAAAATATTACACCATCGCTTAAATAAAAAAAAAAGATATTCTCACAAAAGAAGAAAACAGTTTCAAGATACTAAATATTTTAAACCAATTTATTTTAATACTTTTCCGCTTTAAGTTCGTTTCTCTGCGATAATCGTACTAATGCAGTAAAAACACATTTGTAGTAACTGTTTTTGGCTTTTTTAATTCAATGTATCTGAAAGGAAAGGGCGAAAACAGTGGTTTCCAACCTTTTTAAGCTCATCGCCTTTTTTAGAGGTTGTCCTTACCCCTCCCGCCCTCTTCCTTGAAAAACCCATAAGTTGAGGCAAATTAACATCGAATTTTTTGAAAATAGAATGCCTAATTTTAATTTGAAGTAAAATGTATTTAATAAATAAAGACAATTTTATCCAAACTCTCTTGAACTAAAAAAAGAAATTTAAATAAAATTAGGGAAGAAATCAAAATGCTGTTATTTTTACGTTTAATGTCCTTTCTTTTCCAAAACGAACTACTGATGCGTGGTTCGGGGATTTGACGAGCCCTTTTTTCGATGCAAATAGTGCCAGCTGTAAGGTAAAAAGTCACCCGAGAATTCTTTTCTGGTAGAATTTCATCCAAGAACTATAGATTTTTCTCGGATGATTTTTCATCTTGAAGCTCACACATCGTTTCACTGAAAGGGAAGGTCCCTTAAACCCCGAAACACGTGTCCGCAATTAATTTGTGCTTGATGATACGTTGTTCACTATCATTACTTGGGAAATTGTTACTACTAGCTACCGCTGACTCAGGAATTTCCCCAATGGGGTTGTTTCCTTCAATCAAAAGTAGTACTTTTATCACTGAAATTGATAGAATAAGCAAAAAGAAAAAAGAAAAGAAAAGAAAAAAACAAAACAAACGTAGCACCCAAAAAATACTTTCATTTTTCCTACAGTTATTTTATTTATTATTTTTTTAAATGTCCGATTTTTCAAACAAGGCGTGGTCTTGATGACGTCACAAATAATGCACTTTGGCGCATCTTTCTACCGCGTTTCCACGTTATGATAATCAAGAATCGAATTAAATATTGCGCTCTACGCTTGCTATCAAGCATATCGTGGCCAATACACGTGAGTAAAGATGCGAATTAAATATTTTGCTCTGTGAATAGCAATACTGAATGGCATCTTATCATTTGTGATGTCATCGGCGGAAGCATAAACAATGAAAGCGCACCGATTTGAGAAATTTTTTTAAAAAATTAAACCTTAAAGAAATTATTTAACAAATAGTCAGATCCTATGTTTTTTAGCATGCTTTTTCAGAAAAAAAATACTTTTAAAATTTTTGAAACGACTCCATTATCGCACTTTTCTGTCTTATAAATACAAAGTTTACTTAGACATTACGCTGTTCTTACTTGTTATGAATATATTTATGTTTTTCCTAGTACCGAGAGGGAAAAAAAACTGCTAAATTCAAAATTTAAGAAAATGCAGCATTCATTTGAATTTTGACGTCATGAATTCAAGTTATGTTTCAGGAGTTGCGATAAGATTCTACACGTTGAGTTTCTTGTTTTTACAAATGGAATGAAATAGAAATGGCCAAGAAATTTTCAACCGTCATATAATTACTGGTGATTTTCTAGAACAGTTAATACGAGGTATATCTATTAGAAAAAGAAATGGTGATTAGGATGGATACGGCGATAAAGATAAAGATTTTATGGCCGATATCCACCAACACACTGATCATAAATATAATTTACAGCGTATAACGGTATGTATTTTTGTTTCTTATCAATCTTAAATGATAGAAATTAGTAACATTGGCATTTTGCATTTAGATAAAGTTTTGCTTTTTACGTTCATATATGTTGATGTTTTTCTTGAAAGAACGTAATTTTACAACCTCTCCCGTTTTAAAAGTAAAATCTGATTAAGTTAAGCCTTGAATAATCGCAAACGATTTGTAACCATGACCACGACAATTTGTCCTCTTAATAAATATTAAAACAACGAGTAAGTGTATCCTCGGTTTCATGGCAAGCTAAAAACCAGAACAATAACAACTTTCAAAAAAAAAAAAAAAATAATAATAATAATAATTTGAATTTTGACATCTTGAATTCAAATTATGTTTTTCGCAATCATAAGTATGTGTATGTAGGCGTGTGTGTTTATGTGTGGGGGTATGTGTGTTTGTGTGCAGGGGGTATGTGTATGTGTGTGGGAAGTATGTGTATGTAGGCATGTGTGTTTGTGTCTGTGTGCAGGCATGAATGTGTGGGTAGTTGTGTGTGTGTATGTGTAGGTGTCTGTATGTATGCGTGTGTGGTAGGTGCATGTGTGTGTGTAGTTGTGTATGTATGCGCGTGTGTGTAGGACATGGATGCAACCTGGAGACGGCTTTCGCTATAGGAGCAGCATCGTGAGGAGCCCGTCGACGGTGATGGTGCGGAGGGTGGCGGTGGGAAAATAAAATCAAAGGACATCAAAAACAGTCAAATAAAAGCAATAAGCAATCGTGATTGCTCAAAAAAGGACCAAAACACTCCATTTCAAAAAAAAAAAAAAAAACCGATGGGGTTCATTAACTAATTTCTTAAATCACCGCAAGAGGGCTTATTCAAACAATAGAACAGCGAATTTGTATGAAAAAAACATAACTTTAAAAACGTTTTGTATACAGGTTGTTGAGTTTTTCACTGATAAAGAAAATTCATTTAAAAAATACTAATGCTTCAGATTTAAATACAATTCCTTTTTTTCCATTCTTATCTCACAGCGTGAATACACCCCTAAGTGCGCCTTTTGCAGTTCTGGGAAGATTTAGACGATGTTCAGCTTTGCACTAGGCCCTAACGTGACTAGAATTTTCCTTCCGGGAGTAAGGACTCGGTCATAGCAATCCTTCTGTGAATATAAACTGTCCTATTATGATTCGAAATATGTAGTAAAGCCAAATATTCTTGGGAATTAATGTCCAGCCCCCTCGCGGCTCACTTGGGAGTATTTACTTTCATAAACGCTATTTTGAGTTTTCAACGTTAGCGCTACCCCACTGGCTTTCAGCTGAAATTGTAAAAATGAAAGGAAAATGATGAGATTAATTAGTATTAAGATGAGATTATTAAGTATTAAAGAAAATAAGAATTCTGTGTAAATTAAATTCTGTTTTTTAAATAATCGATTATCGATAATTGAACATCGATCTTTAAGATTATAAAACTCTTTGGTTTTTTAATCTACGCGAATAAGAACTCATATAAGCATTTAAGCATTTGAATACTAGGTGTGTGCAGTATAACACGTGTTAAGTCTAATCTTTGTTTACGTTTTTTGAAGAATACAATTTTTGCTCGATACTGGCTACGGAAAACATGATTTTGCAAATTCTATTCAGTTTTCAAGCATGAAATTCGGCATGCGTGTCTTGTAAGTACTTGTGAGTGGAATAGACCGCAGGTTATGTAAATGATGAAATATTTTTTGATTTATAGCTTTTTTACCGAAAAAAAGGTGACTAATTTTTGAGAAATTTCTGGATAAAGTCATGTAAATTTGTCATACACCTTAAAATTCTTGAAACATTTCTTATTCTGCGGTCTGTTTCATGTGTAGCATTTTTTACATCATGTGAACTAATCTAAGCAATTTGCTTGGTGCTAGTTAATTTGTATTAATACAATGTTTCTCCTAACTGGTAATTTTCAGTCATTTTTTTCCGAAATATCATCCAATTAAATAAATTTATTGATATTATGGTTTATTTTTAAGCAAAATACATGTTTTAAGATAATTCTGCTTCTAAAAAAACATTAATGTTATTTCATAATATTGTTTAAAAAAAACTGCTTCGAACCTAGTCGGAGATATGTTTCGTTATTAATTAACTTTAGACTTCATTAATAAAATTATTTTAATTTTAACGGCCCTGACTTCATTCCAAATTTGAAACCACATACGTTATCATACGGAAAGAATAAATAAAAAAAAAAAAAACTACAATCTCATTAATGAATTACTTGAAATAAACCGCAATTAAAGGATAATTATTCTTCAGCAGCTAATCCAGTGTTAACTGCGTGTAAACAATTTTCAAATCTTTGGAATGCTTTAGGGAAGCATTCGATCGTACCGCCATAACTTTTCAATTTCATTTTTCCAGCAATTTCCAAGACTTTAGAAAGGTGAATCCCTCTGTCTTTCGCTCAGATTCAGAAGACATAAGGTGATTTGTCACTCCTTTGAAAGACGAAGTTAAATATTGACATTGGTAAGTGGCGCCATTTTGATCCCGTACCGAACATTAATAAAAGGCACCGTCTCCGCGCCATTTTTTTTGTTCTTTACTTTTGGGAGCTCACAACAAAGGAGCTTTCTTTGTGACGGGACTTTCGTGTTTGACGGGAAGAAATTGGAAGAATTTTGTTTCAAGAAAGAACATTCTTTTCCGTATTTTTCAATAACGAACTCCCAGCTTGTCTCGTTCGAATATATTTTTATGTGAAAAATGTCTATCCTTCTTTTGAATGATATAGTTGGAAAATACATGCACAGTAGAACTTGGGTTATCCGACCCTCGTAAATCCGGATCAAATTTGCAGATTTTATTTTTCTCAAAATCTAAGTTCACAAATATTAGTGGGGCACAACTTTTTTTTTTTTTTTAACCCGAAGGCAGCACCTCTTATTTACTTCCTTTTAAAAAAAGGAAGTGTATGTATTCGTGAAAACATTTTCACTCAAAAATCGACGTTAATTTAAATTTTTTCTCACCCCCGAATGAATGTTGAGTTTTTTTTTTTTCGACCCGACCACACGTGGATATATGCCTAGGAACCTACAGATACCCGAAATATCCATTTTGATGACCCCCGAATTAATTACAACGAATTTTCTCGTGACGTCCGTATGTACGTAGGTATGTGCGTATGTGTGTATGTATCTCGCATAACCCAAAACCGGTATGTCCTAGAAAGCTGAAATTTGGTACGTAGACTCCTAGTGGGGCCTAGTTGTGCATCTTCCCTTTTGGTTGCATTCGGAAGTTCCTAAGGGGGTCTTTTGCCCCTTTTTTGGGGGGAAATCACTGTTAATTTCAATGTAAACTGAAGCTGTGTTATGATTTGTCGGACACTTGGCATTATATCGCCAGTTTTTTTGCTCGCCAAGTTTTGTCGCCAATTTGGCGAGAAATTTGGCGATTTTTTTTTTTTTTAAATTTGGTTTTAATTTGGCCAGTGTTGGTGATATTTAGATAGTAAGCAATTGAATCACATTAAAACTGCCAATAATGGGGAAATGACATTAAATTCGAGTAAAAGGAAGTCATGTGATGCACACATCAACTCGTATTAAGATAAATCTCGCGAGCCAGAATGCAGACGAAACTTAAATATATTTATTTATTATTACTTATTCTTTCTACCATTCTTGGAGTAATGGTCGATTACGCAATCGAAATCTGAGTAATCGATTACGTTTTTGTGTAATCAAAATCGTAATCTGTCAATGGGATACTCCAGTAATCGTAATCAAACTCATAATCGGGCTTTTCTTGCTTAATCGCAACTGTAATCTAAGTAAAAGAAATTATAATTTAGCCTTGTAATCGTGTAATCTTAACTCTCTGAAAGGGAAATAATTTAAGGGGTCACAGTATCTTTCAAGCATTTTTTTTTAATTTAAGTAAATTCTATTTTTTGTTGAAACCATAACATGCTTACTTACTTCGTAATCAATAATTTTTTTTAAAAAAATTTAAAATAGTGCTTACTTTTTTTAAAAATTCAAAACATTTAGGAAAATTTCAATTTTTTAAAATCCCTAAGGCTTTTTTGTTTTTAAACTAATGTAAAAAAATCTTTTCGCTAAACGATCACAATCATCATCTCTAAAAATCTGTGCATTTATTTGCTTTTGTGCTTACTAGAAAATTTTCTGCAATCAATCACGGAAAAAATCGTAATTTTTAAAAAAAAAAAAAAAAAGGTTTTTAAAGGTTTGACATGCTCTAAACATTAGAGTAATTTATAAAATGCTTATCCAATGCACAGTTTTGTTAAATATATTATCTTAATTGTATAAAGTATTACTTTAATGCTGTATCTTTAATAGAAAAAAATCCTTAGGGATTCTTATGACACGAAAACACAAAAAAAAAAAAAACATCATCGAGAAAAATCAATTTAAAGTTTTCTTTTTGCATAAGAACACATAGCGAGCATGATCTAAAACCATTCATATAAGTTTTTAAATATTTGAACTAAATAAGTAAAACTTTTCCCTGTGTTTGGCATAGTGTTCAGTTTCGAAATAAGCAATTTTTTTTTTTTGACCGTTTGGTCATTGTAACCCATTAAACCGCCCTTTTACTATTGTATGTGAAGATACTTAATAATTACTGTATTACTAAGACTTAAGTACTTACTTAAGTAGATTAGTTTTGAAATAAGATTGCGTAATCTAAATAATCGATTACGTTTTTATGTAATCATAATTATGATCGTAATCTGTCAATGGGATACTCCAGAAATCGCAATCAAAATCATAATTGGGCGTTTCTTGCTTAATCGCAACTGTAATCTAAGTAAAAGGAATTATAATTTAGCCTTGTAATCGTGTAATCTTGACTTTCTGAAAGTGAAAACATTTAAACCGCCCTATTGTCTGTGAAGATAAGATACTTCAATAATAACATAGTAAACGACTTCAAGCTATTCAGTGCTCGTCCCTGTTCGCAAAAGAGAGTCATAAATCAAGACCTATCTTCAGTAGTTAGTGCCTGGGGGGGGGCGGGGGCTGGAACGTCTCAGGGCATCTTCTTGGGAACGCCTTCCCAAATACTTACGATTGGTCATCCATCAATTTCCCTTTTCATCTGTCAATGTTAGGCAAACAGACAAAGCACATTGTTGCCTCAAAACCGTATTTTAACGGAAACGAGCTGATGTGTGCATCACATGACTTCCTTTTACTCCAATTTAATGTCATTTTCTCATTATTGGCAGTTTTAATATGATTCAATAGTTTACTCTCTAAATATCCCCAACAGTGGCCAAACTAAAACCAAATTTATAAAAAAAAAAATTTAAAAAATCTCAAAATTTGTCGCCAAGTTGGCGACAAAACTTGGCGACCAAAAGATTGAGGATATATCGCCAAGTGTCCGACAAATTATAACATAACTTGAGTTTACACCGAAATTAACAATGATTTCCCTCTAAAAATTGGCAAAAGACCCCCTTAGAAACATTCGAATGCAACCAAAAAGGAAAGTGCACAACTGGATCCCACTAGGAGTCTATGTACCGAATTTCAACTTTCTAGGACATACCGTTTTTGAGTTATGCGAGATACATACACACATACGCACATACACTCATACATACGTACATACGGACGTCACGAGAAAACTCGTTGTAATTAACTCGGGGATCTTCAAAATGGATTCTTCAGGTGTCTATACGTTCTTAGGCATGTATCCACGTGTGGTCGTGTTGAAAAAAAAAATCAATATTCATTCGGGGGCGAGCAAAATGGAAATTACGGCCGATTTTTTGAGTGGAATTTTTTTCGCGAATACAATACTTCCTTTTTTGTAAAAGGAAGTAAAAATGCAATGATATCAAAGGTACAAAAGTTTCGCGCAACAAAAGCTTCTGTTGTTACTTCCTTTTACAAAAAAGGAAGTAATGTATTCGCGAAAAAATTTTCACTCAAAAATCGGCCGTAATTTCCATTTTGCTCGCTCCCGAATGAATATTGAATTTTTTTTTTCAACCCGACCACACGTGGATATATGCCTAAGAACGTATAGACACCCGAAGTATCCATTTTAACGATCCCCGAGTTAATTACAACGAGGTTTCTCGTGACGTCTGTATGTACGCATGCATGTGCGTATGTGCGTATGTATCTCGCATAACTCAAAAACGGTATGTCCTAGAAAGTTGAAATTTGGTACGTAGACTCCTATTGGGGTATCGTTGTGTACCTTCTCTTTTGGTTGCATTCAGATGTTCCTAAGTGTGTCTTTTACATCTTCTTGGGGGTAAAATCAGTGCTAATTTCAATGCAAACTCAAGTGCTGTTATATTTTTGTAGACACTTGGCAATAAATCATCAAGCTTTCGGTCGTCAAGTTTTGTCGCCAACTTGGCGACGTTTTTTTTTTAATTTTGTTTTAATTTGGCCATATTTAGAGAGTTAACAATTGAATCACATTAAAACTGCCAATATTGGAAAAATTTATCTGTTTAAAACGTTTTCTTTGCTTCGATTCGCAACAAACTTGGGGTGAAAACATTTAAAGTGTTTCTTTTCTTACCCCGAGGCACTATTATCATTAATTTGGAGTAAAACGAAGTCATGTGATGCACACATTAGCTCGTTTTTTTTATATTTTCGTGAGGAAGTAGTAAACAACTGAGAAAATATTTTATCAAAAGAAAAGTTAATTTGCATTTGTTTTTCAGTGGCTCTTCAAACACCATTTTTGTATGTATTGCCTTTATTTTTTGCTACATGACATCTAGTTGTAAATAAGTTTTTTTTTTTTAAATGTTTTCAAAATAATTTCTCGCAGCGTTTTATCTTAAATTTATGTTTTACATGTTTACAGCTGAAATTATTTTAGTTAATAAGTATATGAAAGAGAAAAGTTTGCATTGATAGATTTTATAAAATGTGTTTACATTTTTTTGTATCAATAATTTTGCGTATTTGGATTTAAATACGTGTGCCGTCGTTGAGTATACGGTGTCAATTGATATTTGCCTAATTGCTATGGTGAATTTAGCGGTTGTTAACGATCTTTCTTGTACATAGTGTAAATAAATCTCCTGTGTTTTCTCAAGAACTGTGTCGTCATTTCAAGAAAGTTTGAAGCTGCACCGGAACCCTTAACAATATTTTTTTGTAATGTTTGACATTCAGGGAAATTTTTTATTTCCACAAGGCTCAACTGGATCCGGTCATTTAACTGTCTTACTGGCAAGAGTGTGTCATTTCAGGGGAATGTAGAAACGGAAAAGTGGTCAACAATGAACGCTACCTAATGGAGTTTAGGGTTAATCCACTGGAGTTAGGGTTACAATTTCAACTCTCAAAATATCACCAATCATGCAATTGCGTCTTTAAATGTAGAAGTAATTTTCACCCGTCATACCTAGACGGGCGATTTTCTAGTACATAATAATTTTAAATTACGACAACAAGTACGTGGCTATTTTTACTTCCTTTTACAAAAAAGAAAGTATTGTATTCGCGAAAAAAATTTTACTCAAAAATCGGCCTTAATTTCCATTTTTCTCACCCCCGAATGAATGTTCAGTTTTTTTTTTCCGCCCCGGACTACACGTGCATACATACCTAAGAACATATAGACGCACGAAATATCCATTTTGACGACCGCCAAATTAATTACAACGAATTTTCTCGTGACGTCCATATGTATGTGCGTGTGTATCTCGCATAACTCAAAAATGGTATGCACTAGAAAGTTGAAATTTGGTACGTAGACTTTTAGTGGGGTCTAGTTGTCCACCTTCTCTTTTGGTTTCTATTCGGATGTTCCTAAGGGGATTTTTTGCCCCTTTTTAGGGGGAAATCATTGTTAATTTCGATGTAAACTCAAGTGGTGTTATAATTTGTCGGACACTTGGCGATATATCGCCACTCTTTCGGTCGCCAAGTTTTGTCGCCAACTAGCAACAAATTTGGAATTTTTTTTTTTTTTTTTTTTAATTTGGTTTCAGTTTGGCCACTGTTGGTGATATTCTGAGAGTAAACAATTGAATGACATTAAAATTGCCAATAATGGGGAAGTGACATTAAATTGGAATAAAAGGAAGTCACGTGATGCACACATCAGCTCATTTGGGACTGCGTTAGCAGTTTCGGGGATTGGCGAGCGTTAGCGAACTGAGGGTGGATGGAATGACAGAATTACATTAAATTTTATTTTGGGTACGTAACATTTGTAACGAAACATGGAAAAATCAAAACATGAAAAGTTTATCAACTAAACAAGATCTCTTCCAACAAAAGGTAAACCTGCATTTAAAAAAATTTGTTTTGCTTGTTGCTTAAGGGGTCTAAGGACCCTTAACCTTCAAAATGTTCGACTTTCTGCAAAAAATATATGTTATGCCTGATTTAATTCTGAACAATTTGATTCCTTATTTATTACCACACGCATTAAACTTTTTAAGTTATCGAAAAAATGCGTATTCTTTCCCCATAGAGATTTATGTTAACAGCAGCTGTTTAAGCCTCTTTTTCTTAAGTTGCGTTTTCTCAGGTTTCTCGTTTTGCGCGCATGATATCTTAGAAAGTTTCTTATGCATTTCCGTAAAACTTTTCATGCATGTTTGTCTAATTTATTTCTATGATCTGAACCTAAATTTATTTATATTTTTTAAAATTTTTATTATATTTTTTTGAAATTGTATAAGTTAATATCAGAATTTATTTACTTTTTTTAAATAATTTAATTTTTTTTTGTTGAAATTTTATAAGTTAATATCAAAATTTTCCAAAATTTTCAGGAAAAATAGTTTTTTTTTAAAATATTAACTTTCGTTTTTTTGTTAAAATTTAGGTTCAGATCATAGAAATAAATTAGACAAACATGCATGAAAAGTTTTACGGAAATGCATAAGAAACTTTCTAAGATATCATGTGCGCAGAACGAGAAACCTGAGAAAACGCAACTTAAAAAAAAAGAGGCTTAAACAGCTGTTGTTAACATAAATCTCTATAGGGGAAAGCATACGTATTTTTTCGATAACTTGAAAAGATTTTGCGTATGGTAATGAATAAGGTATCAAATTGTTCAGAATTAAACTATGCGTAACATATATTTTTTCCACAAAGTCGAAAATTTTGAACGTTAAGGGTCCTTAAACCCCATAAATTACACGGATTTCCGATTAGCCAGATTGCCTTTGGCCTCAGTCAGTCCGGAGAGACGAGCTTGTATGTACTTGTACAGATTTTTAAAGAATGAAATCATACTATGAAGTTAGTAATTCAATTTGGAGAGTAGTAACTGTTAGCTATTTTTACTTTCTTCTTATCTAATATATAGAAGAAAGTATTGGATTCGTGCAAATTTTCGAATTTCGAATTTTGACGGATTCGAACGTTTTGAGGTGTGCTGAGTCCATTTCGACTATTTTTGGAAAATGTCTGTCTGTCTGTGTGTGTGTATGTATGTGTGTGTGTGTATGTATGTGTGTCACGTCTGTGTGTGACCAGTTTTTTGTGGCCGCTCTACAGCAAAAACTACCGCATGAAATCGAACGAAATTTGGTACACATATGTGCCCGTATGTGAACTTGTGCCCATTGGTTTTTGGCGCGAATTCCTCCAAGGGGGGTGGAGCAATGGGACGTTTTTTGAGTTACGCGTGCTTGCTATTCCTCAGGAAGTAACTGGCGGAATCAAACAAAATTTGGTTTATATGTTGCCATTAACAGGAACAGGTGCTGATTCAATTTTGGTGTCAATAACTCAAACGGGGGTTGAGCTATAGAACGTTTTTTGTCTTCAATTGTGACTGCTGTATCTCAAGAAATAATGAACGGAATGAAAGAAAAATTTATCGGCAAGTAGCCCTTTGTGGGTATAAGAGCTGATTTTATTTTGGTGTCAAGAGCTAAAAAGGGGGTAGCGCAATCGCCCGTTCTTTTTTTCCATTGTGAGTACCCTATCTCAAGAAGTTATGCTACGTTCTGGTTGAAATTTGGAATATATGTGAATCCATACGTAAACAGGCTTTGGTTCAATTTTGACGCCAATCGCTCCAAGAGGTGCTGATTTTTTTTTTTTTTTTTTTTTTTTTTTTTTTTTGCGAATAAAAATAGCTTTATTAATGCAACAATAAGAAAGATAAATCGTAATAGATTGTCGTCTGCGTATTTCTCGTGATTTTAATTGTATGGAAATGATAGGAAATATTATCTCAATGATTTAAAATTTGTAACTGTTGCCATCTTATGTTTGTTAACAAATAAAATATTTGTAATTAATTCAAGCAAGGCTTTTAAAATAACTTTCAATTTTCGCTCTTTGCTTTGCTTTTGCAATAATGCAGACATTGGGATGGTAGTCAAGTTTTTTCATGTGTAATTTTGTTTTTGTTGGGAATATTGCTTCCTCGTCAAGCATGGGGAGGGATCAGAAAAAAAAAGAAAAATATAGAAGAAAGTTTCGTGATGGCCACAACATACTAGTTCATTTGAAATTTCGTGTCGTACTATGTTCCTGAATTCAGATTGAAACGTGTTGCTAGGATACAAATCCAATATGTTTCTTGTCGAAAAAGCTCACGTGATTTGATGAAGGTAAGACGTGATTATCCCTTCGTGATTCGAATGCTATTTTGCTAGTCACTCTGGGTGATGCAACCTGTTCTCGACTAATTCTGAATTATCTATTTAATGAAATTAAAGTATTACATTCCTCGGATCTAATTATAATTTACTAGTTGCGTTGCCCGACTTTGCCCGGTCTACCTTAAAAATAAAATTTATGTCAAGTGACGTATATTCAACAATCAGGCGTACAAAAATGAATAAAAAAAAATTCCCTTCCAAACAACGACGACAGATATTAAAATACTCTTAAGAAATTAAATCCAGAAAGATGGATTTAAAATGCATAGCCATGGAAACACAAAATGAAATAAGTTTAAGGAATTAAAATGCGAGAGAAAATGGTTTACAATTTGAATGCAATCTAGATTTTTTAAACTTGATTTAAAAAGGCTTGTAACTTTTTTTCCTTTCGAGACAAAAGCTTATTTTTTCGACCGTAGGTCGAGTTATATCTGGAGTAAAAAAGGTCGCTTTTTCGAATGGCGTCAAAAAGAAAGCTGTGGGACATTTCCTTCACTTTTTATTGATTTATTTAATAAAGTAGTACCTAATTTTCAGCTTCGCCGAAAAAAATTTGAGCTAAAAACACAAATAACTCCTGCCGTAATAACGTTAGAGCGTTGAAAAAAATTGCGTAGAACGCGGAAAATTTTACCCTTTCTAACGATATGTAATATTAATAAGTGCAAGTAATTTTTCACCCCAATATTTGAGGATTTATGTGAAAATTAGACGTAAATTGAAATAAAAAAAGAACTATTCATCGAATTTTATTCGAACTGGTCTGCAAACCTTTTCAGGACTTAAAGGAACAAATTGTGAAAATTTCAGTGCAATCGGCCGGGTAGTTCTCGAGTTTTGAGAGTTCAAACACACAGACGCTTTTTGGGGACTTTATTTTATACTATGTAGAGATGTAGATATGCAAAAAAAAAAAAAAAAAAAAATCATTTAAAATGATACATAGGGCTTGAATTTGAATAACTATCTCTGTAAAAAAACTTGGCTTATGCTTCAGCTTTAATTTGTCCCAACATATTGAATTGCACTCGTGTTAGTCAAAATTACTGTCAAAGTTACTGTAAATCACTGCATTGTTCCTACGAATGCTCATAACTTCGTGAGACTCGTCATTTTAAAAGTTTCCGTCACTAAAACCACTCTTAATTTATTATTACGCATTCTTTCTACCAGGCTTGGAATAATCGTAGATTACGTAATCGTAATCTGAGTAATCGATTACGTTTTTGCGTAATCATAATCATAATCGTAATCTGTCAATGGGATACTTCAGTAATCGTAATCAATGTCATAATCGGGCTTTTCTTGCGTAATCGTAACTGTAATCTAAGAAAAGAAATTTCAAAATTACTGTAAATCACTGCATTGTTCCTACGAATACTCATAACTTCGTGAGACTTCATTTTAATAGTTTTCGTCACTAAAACCCACTCTAAACCAGGAGGCATTTATTTGCCGAAGTAACAGTTCTCCTGCGAATATTTTATACCCAAAGACATCTTCCAGCAATCTGATTTTCTTTTTAAACTCAAAGATTTTCTCGTGAATGAGTTTTCGATGACGAAAACTATATTTCGAACAGAGGGAAACCGAGTATTAAGCAGGAAATTGCCAACTCGCCACACAAAAGAGTCCGTCGATTTTCATCTTCTGAATCTGCTGGAGATGTATGAATAGAAAACCCAACAAAAAAAAAAAAGTGTTTTACTTTGGAGCCATAGAATCTTAAACGTGTGGCTCCCTGCAAAATTTTTCGTTTCACCGTGATGTAATGTAATATGTTAAGCGATGAAATATGTGAAAAGTGTTAGATTTTTGCCTGAAGTTATTTTAAAGCAATCAGCTGCATGAAAATAGTTATGCAAAAGCCTATGCATGTCTTAAACCTGCATTTTACTCCAAAATATAAATAAAAAAAATGGAATGGAATGTTGTAACTCATTCAGAAGTCTTTTAAATCATCGCAAGGTAACGTATTTAAGATCTAGATTTTCGAATCTTATGTAATTAAAATCTGAGCCTATGTACCTATGTATGTATGTATGTATGTATTAGTTACTTTTAAACATTTGGCAAAACCCGAATGCTATGGTAACCCTAGCCCCGCAACAATTAAAAATCCGATCCAAAATGGCTAAACTTAAGCTCATGCGTCAGCCTATCTACAGTGGCTCCCAAAAGTGTTCGTACACCTGCGATTTTCAATGAAATAGGCCATTATCCATTGCTTAGAATTAATATTTCGGAATAGGTATTTTATTATAAGATCTATGATTAATTTTCAACAAAACTACATGAAAATTTTTAATAAAACATTAAAACATAATTTTTAAAAAATCAAAAACCAAACATTGCCGGAAATTTTATCTCACAAAAGTCTTCGTACACTTTGAAAAAATGTCAAAAAATTAGTAAATAATCTAACTTTTTACAAAGTTATTATTTAGTAGAACATCATGCAGTATCAACAAGAGCTTTTAAACGTCTGGGAATAGATTTCATTGTTTTTTCTTTCTTTTTTTGCGTAATTTCTGAGTAAGTGTTCAACCCCAGTTTGAGTCTTACTGTTTCTAGCTCTATTTTCGTTTCAAAGCTGTATTTTCGTAATCTAGCCCCCAGATATCTCCAAATATGTTACATTAAGTTCAAATCTGGAGATTGAGGGGGTATTTCTAAGCTTAAGGACAATTTTTGAGGCACCAAACGCAAACGTGTGCTTCTTATCGTTATCTCGATAAAAAACAAAGTTGTTTCCGATTACCAAATTTTGGGCTAATAGTTTAAAATTGCTTTTTAAAATATTTAAATGAACAGCATGATTCATTATTTAATCAAAAAATTCCAAATTTCCAAGTCCTGATTGCTGCAATGCACCCTCACACTAAAACACTTTCACCGTCCTGATTAACTGATCCAACTAAGTTCTTCAGATTAAATTCCTCATTTTTTCTTTTATTTACAATTATACAACAATTTAACCCAAAAGGTTAAATTTATTTTCATCTATAAGTAAGACGTTGTTCCAAAACGTTTTGAGCTTATTTATCATTGATTTTGCGACGGAAAGCGTAAGCTTACTGTTATTCGTACGAACAAGAAAATTTCTGCGGGAAGAGGTCCCATTTAATCCAGTTAATCAGAGAACTTGGCGAACAATTTTAGGTGAAAATTAAACGTAAAATGTTTCATTCAATTCTGCAGAAATTTTTTCAGCACTCAAATGTGTATTTTTCATAATTTTTTTAACTGTAAACCTCCGATCACGCATTGTTAACTTTGCCAGTTGACCTTTTCTTACCGTGTTTTCGATCCTATTCTTGTCTTTAAAGCATTTTATCAAGCACTTCACTATAGAATGGTATAAATTACCTAATTTAGAGACATTTAAAACCAATTTACTGCTACTGTGAGTAAACAATTCAAATTTCGAATGGTGTTTGTGGTGTTTTTCAAATACCAGTCATTTTAAAGTAATAAGCACAGTATTAAGGAATAAATAAACAAAAAATTAAAGCCAAATGACTTTTAAGGATCAACACAATGCAAAAATAATAAAAAAATGACATATGATAGTTTTAATCATGAATTTATTCGAAAAAATTTGAGTGTACGACGACTTTTGTGGCGTATTATTTCTCCGTCTATTCATTTTTTGACAAATTTCAAAAATAAAATCTGGCAATATTTTGAAAAAAACTACTGAGTTTTATTTAGAATGGCATAAGAATGGTGTGAAAAAAAATTGGACTTCATATTCAAATTCAGTTTTGCGTTATTTTGGTTTTACTACAAAATATCAAGGTGTACGAATACTTTTGGGAGCCACTGTATATAGCGGCTCTAGGTAGTCCTACAACGATTTTAAATTGGGAAAACCACTTTAGGATAAAGTAATCCAAACGCAAGGGTAACGTTGGCCCAAACAAAAAAAAATAAATAAATAAAGGGCAAATATACTTTAAAACAAAGTGATCAGTATTCAAAAATTAAATTAAGAAAACTCTAGATATGCGCAAAAAATGTTTCCACAGCTTGGAAATATGAATAGTTACAACATTATTGAGAAAAGGTGAGAAAAGTTATAAAATGGGGGCCAAAGTAGCCCGTGTTTACAGTAAAGCGTTAGTACAGTATTCCAAACTGTTCGTCGTTCAAAATAACGCCCTCTTTTCTTTTTTTTTGGGGGGGGGGGGGGAGATCGTACTCACCGTTCATATTACGGAGTCACATAGAAAAAAGTTTTATTTCATTATTCCCAATACACAGAAAGTAGACTTTAAAAAAAATAGCAGCAAAAGGGGACAATTTTAGAGCACTTTTCAAAAATAAAAAGATGTCGTAAAATACCGCCCTTTTACCAATTCAAAAAAAAGAAATCCCTAAACTACCTCCTTATTTTTTTATGTTGTTTAATTTTCTGTAGAAACAAAGATTTTGGAAAATACTAGGTCAGAAAAAGCTCGCGATTGAAAACAATTTTTCATGTGCAACAACGGTCCATGTCACAAAATAAACCTAATTTACATTTTGATGAAGCATTAAAAGGAATTTTTTTTAAACTTATGTTAAGGACTTCACGGTAACTTAACGAGGCTTTTCATTTCAAAAAGATTAATTGAGATTCGAAAAATTATTTTCAGCAATATTTTTCAAGACCGCGAGAATTTTATATTTATTTTAAAGCAGGAATTAATTTGCTACTTTTAAACAGATAGTTCTGCAGAAGTAATTTCATTCAGAAACATACTTTTGTTTCTCCAAAATTCATTTTTGAGTACGTAATGTCGATCGACTTTTTCATCAATGTCTGAATGAGCAAAATAATAATAATAATAATAATAATAATAATATTATTATAAGTACTAAATAAGTAATAGTGAATATTAAAATTAAAACTAGGTAAATAAACTAAAAACAGATATGATCGTATAATGCACTGAAAATGTAGCCACATGCCCGAAATCATACTCAAAAATTAACGGCAGAAAATTGTCTGTCAAATGAAGCCCATATCATAGTCAATGAAAATCCCAATATGATGAAAATTGTTCTGCTTCTTCTCTACATAGTATAAAATGAAGTCTCCAAAAAGCATCTGTGTTTTTGAACACGCAAAACTCGAGAACTACCCGGCCGGTCTCGCTGAAATTTTCACAGTTTGTTCCTTTAAGTCCTGAAAAGGTTTGCAGACCAGTTCGAATAAAATTCGATGAATAGTTCTTTTTCATTCCAATTTACGTCCGATTTTCACATAAATTCTCAAATATGAGGGTGAAAAATTGCTTGCACATATTAATATTACACATCGTTAGAAAGGATAGAATTTTCCGCGCTCTACGTAATTTGTTTCAATACTCTAACTTTATTACGGCGGGAGTTATTTGCGTTTTTAGCTCGATTTATTTTAGGCTTAGCTGAAATTTAGGTTCTACTTTCTTCATTAAATGAATCAACAAAAAGTGAAGGAATTGTCCCACAGCTTTCTTTTTGACGCCATTGGAAAAAGCGACCTTTTTTACTCCAGATCTAACTCGACCTATGGTCGAAAAAATAATCTTTTATCTCGAAAGGAAAAAAAAGTTACAAGCCTTTTAAAATCAAATTTAAGAAATCTCGATTCCATTCAAATTGTGAATCATTTTCTTTCGCATTTTAATTCCTTAACTTTATTTTATTTTGTGTTTCCATGGTTACGCATTTTAAATCCAGCTTTTTGGATTTAATTTCTTAAAAGTATTTTAATATCCGTCGTCATTGTTTGGAAGGGAAATCATGATGTTTTTTTAATTTATTTTTTTACACCTGATTTTTGAATATACGTCACTTGACACAATTTGTATTTTAAAGGTAGACCGGGCAAAGCCGGGCAACTTATATAATTAAAAACTGAGCATATGTGTCTATGTATGTATGTCCAAGTAACTTCTCCCGAACGCCAATGAACTGACCGTCGAGCCAGGTATCAATGGATTCGTAATATTTCCGTCTTTATGTTTCGCTATTTAACATAATCATCCGATAATAATTAGAGGAGAGTTAAATTAAAATCTATATATTCATTATGCCGCTTAGATTTCGGCATAAAGTCTATAATTTTCGAAGGCTTTACTCCATTCAAATTATTATTCAGTGCTTCATCTCAACTTTCCGCAACATTGCTTCTATTAAAATTTGTAGCGTAAATAAAATCATTGAGAAGATAGATCTGTTGCCTTTTTTTAACACGCTTTTATTAGCTTCACCTGTATGTATGTATGTATGTAACTTGTAACGGAATCTTGCAGCTCAAGTTTCGCCCACTTCCTACGAATTCTTTTGAAATTTGGCACGCGACCTCAGACTCGATTACAATGCAATATTCTATAATCAAATTAATTAATTAACTCTGTTAGTTGTTAGTTTGGTTCCTCCAATTTTAATCAATATTTTGCCATAAATCCAACAATGTGAAAAAGGAAAAATTAAAAAAAAAAAACATTAAAAATGCACGCAAAAATTATTTAAAATTATCTACAAAAACTTTTAATTTTTCTGCATCAGACAAAATTTGTTCCAATGTTCCAAGGTAATTATTGAAATATAATTGTTTTTTTTAACTAATTTCATGCCAAAATTTAGGTGAGCCTTCAATTGGAAATTCATTGCTGATCAGACCATTGTTGAACAAAACTTTTATTCAAATGCATCTCAAATTTTCAAAGTAATGTAGATATGATTTCCGCACACATACATCGATATTTTTTCGTAAAACAAGTTAAACTAAAAAGAAGAAAATAAAATAATAGTTTAAAAATCTAAAACAAAACACGCTTTCGCAGCAAAATGAACTAAAAAGTGAAAAATAATCTTTGGATGATAGTAGTTCACCAATCACTTAATTTTAATGTAATACAAAAAAGCGTGGGGGGCTTCTTATCAGTTGTCTTGAATTTGTTCCATTAGCTGTCAATGGAAAAATGTAAATGGACAGCACCCCACGGTTTTTTGTATTACATTAAAATTAAGTGATTGGTCAACTACTATCATTCAAAGATTATTTTTCACTTTTTAGTTCATTTTGCTACGAAAGCGTGTTTTTTTTTAGTTTTTTTTTCTTTTTTTTTCTCGAATATGAAAAAATTAAATTCTGGGTTTTGTTTTGAGGCTTTTTTTTATAATCGGGGAATTTAACAAGTTTCCTTTTTGGTTATTTTTCCGCAATCTGCCGCAAAATGTATTAATTAATTTATTTTTTGTTCAAACCTGATTGATAAATACGCCTCACTTATTTATTTTCAAAGTAGACCGTGCAAAGCCGGGCGACGCAGGTAGTTTGATAATAATTTTTGACAACGTTTGACAAACAGAGAAATGCTTTTGCTTTGACAAGGCCATACGTTTACCAGTGTGGGAAAACATTACGCTGGTTTTATTTCGCTAAGCGTTTTTCATTAAGTCAATTTAAAATACTATAAATTAATTACATAATGCGAGCTAACAAAGGAATCACTCTGTCTAACATTTAACAAATAACTACAGTGATACGACCTTATACGAATAAACAAAGAAAGTCCCACCGTCCTATTGCGTCTGGTCATTTTCTAGCTTTGGTAATAATTGGTATGCCCATAAAAAGAAACGGTAATGTGGATGCGGCAATAAAAATAATAGATCGAAATAGTTATTAAGGCTGATTTGCACCCGACACTTAATGTAAAGAATATATTTACAGCGTATAACCGGTATGGTATTTTTCGCTATCAATGTCCAAGGTCTCAATAGAAACAAGAATAAAATAAATAAATAATTAAAGAAAAATTAATAATAATTAATTTGAATTCTGAAATTTTTTATTCAAATTATGTTTTTCGCAATCACGAGTTGCGACAGGAACCTACTCATTGGGGCTATTGTTTCTAGAAACAGCTCCTGTCCCTGGCGGTTACGTGTGTATAGTTGTTTGTGTGTAGGCGTGTGTGTATGTGTAGGCGCGCGTGCGTGCATGTGTAGGCTTGTGTGTGTGTGCATAGTCCTGTGTGTATGCACGTAGGCGTGTATGAGCGTGTGTGTGTATGAGCGTGTGTGTGCGCATAGACGCACATAGACGCCATCGACCAGGAGAACGGAATGGGACTATTCGGCGCGGCCGTTTTGGCGCGGCTGTTTCGGCGCGACCGTTTCGGCGCGGCCCATTTCAATACGACCTGTTCAAAAATCGAAATTGTCAGCATGTAAATCTGCCAAACATTGCTTCAAAATTCAAGATATCTTTTGTTTGTTTTTAAAACGTTTTATGAAGTAATATTTTAATGGTGTATTTTGTTTTCTTTTTTATTATTAGTTGATAACATGTAAGTTTAAAAACATCTTCATAATTTTTCAAAGTAGATAAGTTAGGAAACAGCATTGACATTTTTCTATGAAATGTAAATATAAAATTCATTCAATTTAAGTTGATTTTTTTTTTCGTTGCTGATCATTAATTTGTGCATTTACTTAAATATCTTTTCTGTAAAAAATTAAAAAATGTCAACTAATAATAAGATGAATTTTTTATATTTTTTGTTGGAAAATGTTAACGTGTTGAGAAACTCACACGTAACCCTGCTCTCTACAAAGTTAAGTTGTGTAGTGTGCTTTGAACACAGGATAGGCAAGAAAAAACTTTATTATGTATTATGTTTATTGCTTTTTAAGTTTCAAAAAGACTAATATAATGAACAAAAAATATTTTAAACTTTTTTTTAAAATAAAAATAAAATATTTTGTGTCTTTTTAGTTCCTGTAACTGTTCTATAGCACTAAACTCTCGATTGACTATTTCGTAACAAAAAAAAGGCAATAATAAAAAATAATAATAATAATAAAACTTTATTTAAAAAAAAGTAATTTTCAAAAAAATTATAAATTGATTACAGAAAAATAATAGTGTTTAGAACTAACTTTAAAAAATAAATGACTTTTCAGTCAATAAAAAAAATCAAACATTGCCCTAAATTTACCTTGATGTCCGTACATTGGTTTGTAATAGTTAAGTCGAGCTTTTTGGTTAGTTTGAAACGTGTTTTCACATGAAGAAGACTTTTGAAATTATTTCCAATAGCTGCTGCAACAAAGAAGTAATGACCACAGAAACACAAAACGGCTCAGCATTGATTTAAAAAAATAAATAAAAAAAATCAACAAAGAGGTAGGACTGGTACTGGCATTATTTGCTAATTTTTCAAGATATTTTCTTTTATGTTATCGCAGTAAAACATACGTGGATCACATATGCCCCCTCTTTTCCCCCACTGTAAATTTTAAAATAAATTTTAACTAGCTTCTAGAGCGCTAAATTCACATTCTTCTTCCAAGAAATCTTTTTCCTTCTTCGAACTAAAATTTCTGAAATTCATAAAGTTCAGAATGCAAAAATCTGGCGCCGAAACGGTCGCGCCGAATCGTAACAAAAAAAACCCCAGGAGAAACGGATTCCAGGAGAAAGTGCTCGGAGCCTCGCCTGCAGAAGCCGGTGGGCGGTGGTGCTGGTGTAACTGGTCCAAGCTGAAAAAGGAACCACAACATCAAGGACGGTGAAATAAAATCAATAAGCAATCGTGATTGCTCAAAAAAAAAAAAAAAAAAAACCCTTGAGGGAAAAAAAAAAAGGCGATAATATTTGTCTCTAGAAGCGCGGGTATTTCCGTCACTAAGCTAACTTTCAAGAACTTCATGGGTCTCACCGCAATGGATCACGTTACTCGCTTGCTACCAATCACAAAGACAATAGACTGAGAAGCATCAATGCAAGGAAGGGTGAAATCAAAGAGCAGTGCGGCTTGACGAATAAAATAGATGAAAGGTTTGCTACCTTAATAAGTTCAAATTAAAATTCGTATTAAAAAAAATTAATCAATCAATAAATAAATCGTACTAACGTGCATAACTAGACTAGGATGAGGAAAATGGTAATACTGCATAGCAAGTACTATTTTCAGATGACAAAATTTCTGGGCACATTCTGAAGGAGGTACTTATGAATACAAAGGAGAAAAGATACAAAATATTCAAGAATTGCATCTTCGACGAAAAGGAAAAGAAAGAGATGTCTGCGGTAGGAAATGGAGCTGATATCCGCTCAGAAAGTTGATGATTCCATCAATATAAACTCAGTACATGTAACAATAAAATAGAAACGTGAACAAAATGCTCGGAAGAAAAAAAGAAAAGATTTTTCTCCTATTGAAGAAACCGTCGTCAGTGGAAATTTGGACCTCGAAAGAAAAAATCAAAGGAAACAAGTGAGAGTTAAACGCAAGTTTAAATTTGGCCAATAATATTTTGGTCTTATTTGTTTTTATTCCGAAACAAAATATGACAAACTTGTTCCGCGATTCTATTTTCCTTCTGTCTCTGATATTCGTAAATTTATCGTCTGCCATGCTCTACATTTGGTTTCCGTTCGTTTAATCTCATGTAAGGTTAAATTTTTCTCTGTCAATATGCAGTGATGTTCCCACTAATTTTTCTGAGGGTATACTCCCAGTTATCAGTTATGCACAATATGTGTATGCGATCATATTACATAATATGTTATCTTTACTAATATTATAAAGATAGAGGGCGGATTTTTGTGTGTTTATATGTTCGAGGTAATCTCCGGAACCACTGCACCTATTTGAAAAATTCTTTCACTACATGAAAGGGGCTTTCTTACTGAGTAACATAGGCTATAATTCGGAAAAATCCGATAGATAGTTCTCTTTTTATTCCAATTTAGGCCCAAAATTTCACGTAAATTGCCTATTATTGGCTATTAACCCATTAATGCCGGTTTCGAAAAAAACAATAAACTGTGATAATTTTATTAGTATTTATTTATTTTATGTCTAGTAAGTGCTTTATATACAAATTTAATTTTTCCCGTTAAATTTTCTATTTTTATTTTTATGGTAGATTTTTCTACCAACCGGCGTTTGTATGGTGTGATCACATTTTGTCTGCAAATTTTACATTTATTGTTTGATTGCAATAATTGCATTGATTACCACTTATAATTATTTATAATTGTAGAATATTACTTATACTTACATAAAAGAGTTTTCTAATTACAATTTCATTTATTTCAAAAGAAAAAAGAAATGTGTTCATTTTGTAAAATAAAATTTTATGAAATATGAACTTGAAAAAATCGATACTAAAAATGTAGTAAAATTTCGAATTGAATATATTTTTAACCGAATATTTATGCATCACAATCTTCTCGGAATGAATAGCGAATCTTCTTTTCAAAAAGTCTGGAACATTCGCCATTCTTTTACAGCACTTTGCAGAAATTGCCCCCCCCCCCCCAAAAAAAGTGACCTCCACATTTTTTTTTTTTTTTTTTTGCAACAATTTCTAATACCGTATTCTTCTATGGATCAAAAAGGTCTATCCGACAGATGCACTTGCTATGTGTTTCAATAACTACGATACTGGAATAATAAAATTATTTTTCTCAAAAGCATCTCATTTACTGCTTGATTCACATCATGTCCTGAATACTTTATTGCTTGTAATTGCTACTGCAGTACTGCCGTTCCATTTTACAGCATCATCTTTATTGCAGCATTACCACATGCTGTTCTTGGTTGATTGTGTGTGTATTTCTTCATTTCATTTCTTGAACCCAATGGAACATACATTTGTATACTCTTTCAATGTATAAGTTGAAAGAATATCATTTAGCACAGAAATAAAAGTAAAAAAATTGCCCATAATGGCATGCGTTTCCTCTGGTACTTAGGTTCTTATTATTTTTCCATACTATACCAATATACTATACAAATACTATACCAATACTAATATTTTATGCTATACCAATTCGTCTAGGTGACGCAATATGGTACCGAAAGAAATAAAAGTCCGTATTACGAGAATAACACTCACAGCTTATATTCAAATCTAATCGAATTTCCTCTTATCAGCTTTTTGCGTCCATGACGTCCATAATAAATTAAAAACACTACTAAAATACTTAAAAAATCTTTTAAAAATATCACTTATTTGTACAAATTTTAGATTAAACACTTCATTTGCCCGAAGCAAGACAGCGACTACACATTCGCCGGTTGGTACAATTTTCTACCATTGAAAGTAAAAGAGAATTCATAACACGAAACAAAGATAAAAACAACGTTTTAAAAGTATATCTGAATCAAATACACTGTTACAATTATGGTACAATTTTTAAAACTTTTTGAAATTACTAAAATACATGCAAAACTTGCATTTTACTTTTTGACGGAAGACGAATGCTTTTGGAGTTATGATTTATTCAAGTTTTAAGCCTACTGTTACGACCGTTTTTAACAAAGATACAGTAAACATATTTTTTCCCTTTTTGTGATTATTTACTATGTAAAATGTACAGCTATTGGGGAGATAACATCAGGTGAGGACGAATTATAATTTTTTTCCCGGTTGGTATATTTTTGTACCAACCGGCATGAATGGGTTAAAGGGGTGAAAAATTACTTGCACATATTAATATTTTATATCGTTGAAAAGGGTAGAATTTTCCGCGTTCTAAGCAATTTGTTTCAATGCTCTAACTTCATTACGACTTGAACAATTTGCATTTTAATCTCGAACTTTTTTAGGCTAGGCTGAAATTTTGACAATACTTTCTTCACTAAATATATCAATAAAAGGTGAAGGAAATGTTTACATTTTGGATATTTTTCCGTAATCTGGTGCAAAATTTTACTGTTTTTTTTTTTTTTTGAGCAATCACGATTGCTTATTGCTTTTATTTGACTTTTTTGATGTGCTATCATTTTATTTTCCCGCCAGCACCCTGTGCCAGCACCACCATCGACCGGCTCCTCACGATGCTGCTCCTCTAGCGAAAATCGTCTCCAGGTTGCGTTCATATCCTACACACACGCGCATAAATACACACACACATACACAAACACATATTTACAGACACTTACACATACACACCCACAAACACATACACGCAACTACCCACATATTCATGCATGCACACAGACACAAACACATATACCTACACACACATACACATACCCCGCCCCCACGCACACAAACACTCATACACACAACTAGCTACACACTCATGCCTACACACATACACATACCCCCTACACACAAGCACACACGACTACATACACACACACACTCGTGACACTTTTATTTTCGAGGTAGAATGAACAAAGCCGGGCGACGCAGCTAGTATGTATAATATGTCATAATATGAAATTTTTTGATGCTTGAGGGCATACGCTAAATGTCTAAAAGATGATTCGGAGTACACGGCGTATATGGAGTATATATACCGTATAGGAACACCACTGTCACAATGTAACAGAATGAGTAAGAACAAAGTAAAAATCATTTGTTTATTGTGTTAACTTAGTTTAACAGCAGAAAAAGGGGAATCTTTTAATGAACACTTCGGTTAATTTTATTCAGTTAAAGATTGTTATCTTCTACGCCTTGGACAAGGGTTCTGACCTGCCTGAGGTAGCCAGTCGGTGGATTTTCGAGCTGCAGAAAATCATCAGTGCCCATGTCGTATGAGTATGCGGCAAGACCCCCTGGGTATTCGCTTAGCTTAGAATTCCCTCTGCAAAATTAAAATTCCTAGTGCAATTTCGCATCAAAGAGAGCCCAGCTGCCTCCATCTGGTGGAAACTGGGCGTCCAAATTATCCGTACCATTGACATCCGCGCCTTAATGGTGGCACGTGAAAGACTGATGGCTTATCGGGGAGCGCACTAGGACCGGTTATTTTCAAATGGCCTCTTACACAGCTCCACTGGAAACAACAACAACAACAAAATCATTATTAGACATTTAGTGACAATCATTAACTGCTGTGCACGAAAATGTTTTTTCGAAGCATACATACATAAATGCATATGAAACAAGTGGGAACAGAGTTGGTATTGTTATTTTCAATAAACAATTCAAAAGTTGTAATCTTTATATACATATAAAGGTGACGGTGTTTTTTTGTTTCTTTGTTTGCACCAGATGGCCAGAAGACCCCATAGCACCTACAGCCCTGAAACTTGGCACAAAAATTCGAACGTACCCCGAGCCCGTGCACCTCGAAGCCGAAATTCTAAATTTTGAATTTTTTTTTCTAATTAAGCTCAATTTCGGCCAATTTGGGGCTAAAAAACCGTTCACACCCCCAAGAATTATATATCGTTGGAAAAGGTTTTCCTTCCCAAACAAAATGATGTTTGTTCCATTTTTCTCAATTTATTAGAACAAGAGATATAAGCGATTCTAATTGAACCAATTTTCAAGGCTTCTCTTTCGAGAAATTGCTATAACACTAAGTCCACTTTCCAGACAATTTTCAACTATAACACTAGGTCCATTTTCCAGACAATTTTTCGATTACTTTCGTTTTAAACATTTTGGAGGAAGTTGCCTTTGTTGCTTATGAATATTTTACTGTTATTACTTTATTTTAAATTCATTGTGCGTATTGATTTTCTTTTAAATTAGAAATTCGCTTGGCGAATTTGGCGATAAATTATGGAGTTTTTTACATTTAAAAGCTACTGAAAATGTAATTTTGATGTAATTTGTTTTTCTTTAATTCAACGGATTTTCTTTAAATTTTTAGCACAGGCATCGCTGTGCGGGTACTGCTAGTGAATTTAATAAAAATCGTTTAAAACTCAAAATAATTGACAGATGCAGAAAAAAGGAAATTATACACATCGTAAAGTATCTAAATTTGGTGTAAACAGCATAACTCTTTTTAAAAAATACCCTGTGCAATCCATTGGATAAGGAAATACTGTTGTTTGAAAATAGTGTTCGAAAAATGCTGAACTAGTTATTTCTAACAATCTATATAGTTTAATAGGCGCGCAGGCAAAAGTACTATCAGTGAAGACGATAACTTGTTATGTCATCAGAACTTTCCCTGCGGCAAGGAATTGCTATAATTCTATTAATTGTTCCAGGTTAAGAGGAACTAATAAAGCTGGCCGGGGACAAAAAATCTAGTTTTAGGAAATGTAAGACGAATCATTCTTTTTTGACTGGATTTATTTTTTCTTTTTTGTTTAAAAGTTTCCGAAAAAATAAACTGGAGAAAGTTTCTTAAGTTGATATTTTTTCTGTAAAAATAAACTGGGAGAAAAGTTTGGTATTTTTTCGTGACTGCATCGCAAAAGAAAGAAATATCGGTGGTAAAAATGTTCTTCTTCGAGTAATTGAATTAATAATTTGACATTTATTCATTACTTGCTAAGAAAATAGCAATTTATAGAGACTCTGTCTGTAAATTAACCCGCTAATTTTACAACTGAGAAATAATGGTTAAACAGACAATCAGTGGTGTATTTTTTATTCTTTAGTACAGTAGAGAACTAATTATCCGGGAAGTGCGGGACCATCGCTATCCCGGATATCTGAATTTTCCGGTTTTCTGGATCTCTAAAAAACGCTATTGGCCGATTGTTTGTAAAACTTAAATTACTATAATAAATAGTTATGCATATTAAAATAAGAAGAAAACAGTTCAGAAATGCTTTTAAATATCGAAATATTAAAAACTAAAGGTGAGAGAATAATTTAAACACCAAAAAACTTAAGTTATTCATAATACCCGAGACCCTCACATTCTGTTTGGGGAAGAAAAAAAAATCCACCGCTTTTCGATGTTTTAAAACGAAAGAAAATGAAGGGAAGGGCAAAAAATAAGTTTTTGAACCTAAATGTGCGATTTTTCTACTATGGTGTAAAAAAGAATTCGCTTTCATGATCGTGTTTTTTTCTTTTTAAAATTTTCTGTAAAGGTTTTGTGTTTGCGATTACGGTAGTTATTGATAATGTATGCTTTTGTAATTCGTTAATATCAACATAAATTTGATTTATGAGTTCTTGCAGCCTTAATAGTCTTGTGTTTAATAGATTTCTAAAATTCACGATCAACTATCCGGAAAATTCGCGAATCTGATTTTCGACGTTTCCCGCACTTTCGCGACGTCACTTACGCTAGACGCGTTTAATTCAATAAAATACTGCATTAGAATGCGACAATATTCATTTCCTTAGCCATCACTTAAAATAAAAGACGAAAATTTCAGACATACGAATGTAGTTTTTTATCAAGAAAATATTTCGGAAATTTTGATCCGCATAAAGGATAACCATTTGAAGTTGGTGTTTGCAAACATTTTTCCGAGTTATACGTGAGTAATATAGTGTTTATTAAGAAATCGCTCATATTCTTTTTGGTATTTCAAAAAAATAAAAAAAAAGGGTTAATTTTTCAACAATTACCAAAAATGCTTATTTTTAAAAAATGGCGGGAAAAAGTTGCCGGTTTTCTGGTTTCCCGGTTTTTTGGTTCCCGGATAAAAGGTTCTGCACTGTAATTAAAAAAAAAATCGGAAGACGGGTCAAAATACAACCAACCAGCTAAGTGGATGCATTTGTTGAGCAAATTTCAATCCATGAAGAAGTTTTTTGCCGGTGAGTATACTTCTATGCATTAAACCAGCTTTCGGCTGTATTTTTCTTCGATTGCCTTCAAGTTAGAGTATAAGTAAATAGCGAATGAACGATGAGTTACAATGAAAAAAAAAAGTTAAAAATGGGGTGATTTCCAAAATTTTAAAAGTATTTTTTTCTGAAAGAGCATGCTTCAAAACTTAGGATCTGACCATTTTTTTAAATAATTTGTTTAAGTTTAATATTTTAAAAGAATTACTTAAGTCGGTGCGCTTTCATTGTTTACGCTTCCGCCGATGACATCACAAATGATGAAATGCTATTCTATGTTGCCATTCACAGAGCAAAATATTTAATTCGCATCTTTACTCACGTTATAGTGCCTAGAAAGAATAGTGTGCCGATCGGCGCTTTTTCCCCTTCGATTCTTGAAGACAAAATGTATGAAAACCACTAGACGGCAGTGCGGTCGAGGTGTACGTTCAATTTCGCAGTGTTTACATTAGTAGACGCGGGATTTTGTTACAATTTAGTTCCGCGTTTCTCTTTTTTACCTTTATTTCGTGAATATTTCATGAAACAGCGTTTAAGGCTTTTAATGGAGGCAACAAATTTTAATCTTAGAAGAAGTAAAGCTTTATCTTGTTTCGTACCAGGGTGCAAAAGTGGATACAAAACATGCAAAGAAAAAGTTTCGCTTTTTAAAGCTCCAGCAGATGAAGAAAAACTAAAGAAGTGGATCTCGTTAATTCCCAGGCTAGATAAAGTTTTTGATAAATATTGCTCAATTTGTGCTCTGCATTTCGAAAAACATTTTATTGAAACGCATTATAAGCATATTATAAATGGTGAGGAAGTTTTGATTCCTCGAGGAAAACCTTTTTTGAAAGATGAGGCAATTCCGACAATTTTCCCAAATCTGCCAACATACTTTACTAAAAAAATACCAAAGCAAAGGTCCATCAGGAATTTTGCAGTTAAGAAAAATGCTCCCTGTTTGAAAAAAATAAAACTTGATCTTTCCGCAGATGAAACTGAAATAACCACGTATAAATCTATTATAAATGAAATTGTTCATATTAATTTGCCTAACGAATATTGGGTTTGTATGAAATTTAAAAAATCTCCAAATATTGTAGTTTTTGTATATAATGAAAATTATGTGGAAAATAATATTGACGATAAAAGATCATTATTGAAGTAGAAGAAAATTTACAAATCAATGCTACTATTTTAGTCAAAGGTGTAAAAGTAGATTATCCTGTCCTTAAATCAGTATCGGATGTCAGAATGTTGAATACTTAGGGGCCATTCATTAATTACGTAAGGATGATTTTGGCAATTTTTGACCCCCCTCCCCCATGTAAGGGTACGTAAGAATTTTCACCCCCCCCCCCATTCTTATGTAAGATTCCATTTCGTGTTTCAAAATGATAAAATAACAAATCTTGCATCGTTACATCACTGGAATCGTTATTAAATTCACATTATTAAATTAAACCTTTTGCGTAAAGAAATAGTTACTGAAAAGAATCTAAACTGAATGTTTTTTCGACATTTTTTTTTTATGTAATATTAATTACAAATAAAACATGCCGTACCCAATGCGACTTCTTTATTATATTTTACACTATAAATTCTTTGTAAAACAAATAAAAAAAACATCTTATCCTAACACGTTTCTTACCTTCCAGACGCAAATGGAACATAATCTCTGCCAAATCACTTGACCGCGCAATTTCTAATGTTAAATATCGACTTGGAAAATATTATGTAAGAATGAGTTTGACCCTGCCCCCCCCCCCAAGTAAGGGTACGTAGAGGCTTTTCCAACCCCCCTCCCCCTCGGGACCCTTACGTATTTAATGAATGGGCCCTTATAGTCTACTATTTTCATTGAATATAAATTAGCATAAGGAAATTTTATATGCTTCAAAAAATAAACGAACACCCATGTAACAATTAGCACTTATTACAGAATTTGTCTTTTGCGCAGAAATAAGTTCAATCCGAAAAACGAGGCTTTTAAACTGCGAAATCAGCATGCAATCGCTGATTTAAAACGAGCCTGATTGAGGAGCATAACGTACTCCTCGAGTGCAGCGCCACCTGGATTTTCCTCAGATCTGACTTCACTTTTTCCCCATCGATCGGCACACTACTCTTTCTAGGCACTATACTCACGTGTATTGGCAACGATATGATTGATAGCAAGCGTAGAGCGCAATTTTAATTCGCTTCTTGATTATCATAACGTGGAAACGCGGTACAAAAGGCGCCAAAGAGCATCATTTGTCACGTCATCAAGACCACGCCTTGTTAGCAAAATTGGTCGTTTTAAACAATTAATTAAAAATAACTGTTGGGAAAATGAAAGAATTTTCTGGGTCCATTTCTTTTTTTTTTTTTTTTGCTTATTCTATTAATTTCAGTGACTAGAAGTACTACTTTTGATTGAAGGAAACAACCCCATTTGCAAGACGAATCGACTTATTACAATATCGGTAAAAATAATATCCAAATCAATGTAATAAATTTTCAGTGTATCAAACCATACGTACCGACCCGGATCCGAATAATGGAATATTCTACTTCCTAGGAAAGTTTGTCTTTGTAATCCCGGACAATGAAATATCCCGCTTGCTAGAAAAGTTTTCCATTGTGATCCCGGATAATGGAATGTCCCGCTTCCTAGAAACGTTTTTTTGTAGAACTAGAAACGAGAGAGAAAGTTTCATTGTAATACCGGATAATGAAATATCCCGCTGGCTAGAAAGGTTTGCCATTATAATCCTGGATAATGGAATATCCCGCTTCCTAGAAACGTTTGTTTGCAGAACTAGAAACGAAAGTTTCATTGTAATCCCTGATAATGAAATATCCCATTGCTAGAAAATTTTGCCATTGTAATCCCGGAAAATGAATTATCCTGCTTGTTAGAAAAGTTTGTCATTGTAATCCCGGAAAATGAATTATCCCGCTTGTTAGAAAAGTTTGTCATTGGGATCCCGGATAATGGAATATTCCGCTTCCTAGAAACGTTTGTTTGTAGAACTAGAAACGAAAGTTTCATTGTAATTCCGGATAAAGAAATATCCCACGTGCTAGAAAAGTTTGTCATTGTGATCTCGGATAATGGAATATCCCGCTTCCTAGAAAAGTTTGTCATTGTGATCCCGGATGATGAAATATCCCGCTTCCTAGAAAAACTTGTCATTGTGATCCCGGATAATAAAATATCCCGCTTCCCAGACACGTTTGTCATTGTGATCCCGGATGATGGAATATCCCGCTTACTAGAAAAGTTTGTCATTGTGATCCCGGATAATGAAATATCCCGCTTCCTAGAAAAGTTTGTCATTGTGATCCCGGATAATGAAATATCCCGCTTGTTAGAAAAGTTTGTCATTGTGATCTCGGATAATGGAATATCCCGCTTCCTAGAAAAGTTTGTCATTGTGATCCCGGATGATGAAATATCCCGCTTCCTAGAAAAACTTGTCATTGTGATCCCGGATAATAAAATATCCCGCTTCCCAGACACGTTTGTCATTGTGATCCCGGATGATGGAATATCCCGCTTACTAGAAAAGTTTGTCATTGTGATCCCGGAAAATGAAATATCCCGCTTGTTAGAAAAGTTTGTCATTGGGATCCCGGATAATGGAATATCCCACTTCCTAGAAAGGTTTGTCATTGTGATCCCGGATAATGAAATATCCCGCTTCCTAGAAAAACTTGTCATTGTGATCCCGGATAATAAAATATCCCGCTTCCTAGACACGTTTGTCATTGTGATCCCGGATAATGGAATATCCCGCTTACTAGAAAAGTTTGTCATTGGGATCCCGGATAATGAAATATCCCGCTTCCTGGGAAAACTTGTCATTGTGATCCCGGATAATAAAATATCCCGCTTCCTAGACACGTTTGTCATTGTGATCCCGGATAAAGAAATATCCCGCTTGCTAGAAAAGTTTGTCATCGTGATCTCGGATAATGGAATATCCCGCTTCCTAGAATCTTTTGTCGTTGTGATCCCGGAAAATGGAATATTCCGCTTACAAGAAAAATCTTTGCTATTCCATTAAACAGGCTCAAGAGTACCACATTTGTGCCCAGCGCGACAAAGCACTCTGAAACTGTACTAAGGAAAACAAGGCGCCAAAATAACTGTGACAATGATGAAAAAGAATGGAAAAACACAATTAAGGAAACACGTGATTGATAATAACTAATTATTTCGTCAATCAAGGATTTATCAATTGTTATGCTTTAAAAAAAAGGTTTGTTTTAGCCAGCATTATTCAGTAATTTTTTCCCGCTGTCTATATTGGAAATTGTTTACCGATACATTTCTACACAAAATCGAACTTCAGTTTTTTGGATAACGTTTTTAAAGATTCTTTTCAAGCTCTGAATTAGTGATTACACCGTTTCATAAATTTTTAGTTCTTCTTTCGTCGAAAATCTATCCAGTTTATACTGAACTAGTGGCACCCGCACGGCTTTGTCCGTAGTAGAAAATTAAAAGGTCTTTCGGATCGCCTGTATATTTACAAATAATGTATGATGAATTTCTCGCCAATTTGTTTGCCCATGTTACGGTTCCACGTTATGATGACTTTGTAATTTACTCGTCTATCTTATGATAATATTGCTCGGAAAATGTTCTTAAAATTGGAATAGAAAAAGAACCACATCGACATTTCGAAACATTGCTTCGGGGTGCACACTCCCATGCTACAAACTAATTCTGTGCCAAATTTCATGAAAATCGACGGAACAGTCTAGGCGCTTTGCGCGTCACAGAGATCCTGACAGACTGAGAGCGATCCGGACAGAGAGAGATCCAGATAGAGAGACTTTCAGCTTTATTTTAGTAAGGATAAAGAAAAAGATTAAAAAAAAAAAAAAATTGCACCAGATTTAAAATTTATTTCTCTAAAAGTTATTTATTCATTTATTTATTTTAATCCCGCGTGTAATCACATTTGCAAGTTAAAAGTTATTATTTTTGAACTCATATTGTGTTAATAAGAAATATTATAGACTAATAAATATAGTGAGATAGATAAATATAGAGAGATAGATATGCATAGCTTGACTTTTAGAGACACATACACACTGGGATAGAAAGATTAGATCGATATAAATAGATACATCCACAGACAGATACACATTACGTAAATTTCCAAATTACGAATCAATTTGAATTAAAGTATTTTTTACAGCCGCCGAAATTATTTCAACAGCCGCCAAAGGCGCCAACACTCATTCTTCAATGAATGGAAAAAACAAATTGAACTCGCAAAAAATACAACTTTCTAGCCGACTTGGCAGCTAATTTAAAATATTTTTTGTCAATAGGTGCCTGTTGAAAAAATTCAGTCAAAGATGTACTACAACAATTTTCTTTGCAACCAAAATACTTTTTCTTAATGCCAAAGTCTCCTAAAATTGCAAATTCTTAATAAAATCTACGGCATCGCCCATTCATCTTGTACTGAACTCGCAGTAATTAATTTCGAAAAGCCTGGAACTCATGATATTGTCACCGTTCTCCTCCCTGAACAGCAGGAAACATACTATTAAATGCAGCTTCGTGTTGAGAGAATTTGGAAATACATTTTCTGAATTAAATGGATTTTTATAAAAGCATTTTAAGAGTTTATCGTTTTCAGCTGTTTATTGCTGTTTATTATTCAGCATGATTAAATTGAAGAGTGGGGTAAGCAGCGGCAGAAGTGGGGGCACTAAGTAAGGAAATGGAGAACAAAAGTCAGCCCCCCCCCCTCCCGCTCAATGAAATACTTTTTTTTATAATTCGACAAGAGAATCTAGCAATTCTTTCCACTCCAACAATGATTTTAACAATATTTTTTTTAGAAATCTTTACTAACAATAAAGCTGAAAGTCTCAGTGTCTGGATCTCTGTGACGCGCATAGCGCCTAGACCGTTCGGCCAATTTTCATGAAATTTTGGCAGAGAATTAGTTTGTAGCATGGGGGTGTGCACCTCGAAGCGATTTTTCCAAAATTCGATTTTATTCTTTTCCTATTTCAATTTTAAGAACATTTTCCCGAGCAAAATTATCATAAGATGGACGAGTAAATGACCAAGTCATCACAACGTGGAACCGTAACATGGGCAAGCCAATTGGCGGGAAATTCACCACACATTATTTCTAAATATATAGGCGAACCGAAAGACCTTTTAATTTTCTACTACGGGCAAAGCCGTGCGGGTACCACTAGTGATTTATATTTCCTTTATTTTTTACATTTGCATACTTTTAAAAAAAGGTAAAGTAAACTAACATATATTTTTTTAAGGTAGATTTAATACATGTAAAACAATAGTAGAAATCTAAAGTTAAATGTCTTCGATGTTTAAAGTGTGACTGTCATTGGCGTGGCACAGAACTTTTCTAATGAAATAATAATAATAATAATTAAAGATAAATAAATGAATAATATTTTTAACAAAAAAAGAGGAAAAAAAGAGTAAAACATATAAAACAAAATAGAGAAAGAGGGTTGAGTATTTTTTTTTTGGGTGGGGGGGGGACTTGTGCCATTGGAGTTGGAGGGGGGGATGGGCACCCATGAAGTATGTTTTTCTGTTTACGCCAAACTAGAAAATCCGCAAGCTGCCATGCTCGCCAAATGACACCCATCCCCAATTCTTGCCCAGCAGGACGACCTTATCTAATTACTACTAACGAATTTCACATCACTTGCAAATCCCGACTCCAAAGTTTTAGAGAGTTTTCATTACTCCTATTCGCGGGAAAGTTTGTAGGAATTCTAAATTAATTTCAATTCTGTGTATCTCGTACGTCACAGAGACTCCACAGTAATTAAATTTCCTTCGCCCGTGCAACAAAGCCTCAGTGCCTCATGTGGTCGAATATAATGTGAATATTAGGTCTGGCAGTTCGTGTCTCCAGGAGACCTGGCGGGAATTTCGGCTTTCGAGGAAGATTATTGAAAACTTCGAAAGATCGGAGGTCAGTTGCTTCTTTTGTGGTCAGAGGCCTTGAGATGAAAGCGGTTGGCTCGAATGAAGAGGAAGGCAGATCTGCGTAACGCCGAAAAATTTATAAATTATAAGAAACATTCGTTCCATTGTAAACTTCATCATAGGTTTGGAAAATATCGTCTGTCAAGAAAAATCAATACTAATAAATAAAAGAAATTAAATTTTACTTAAATAAAAATAAAGTACTTGTTTAATTGCCTTTTTTTAATTTGTCGTCTGCTTATATTTAATTTAAAAAAAATTGGTTTCATTAATGTACTGCATCATGAGTGTAAAAAAATCGCCTGTTATAAAAAAGAAATATTGTTAAAAAAGTAAAATTAAAATATTAATAAGAAAACGAAGTAAAATTATTAAATTGCCTTCGTGTTTAATTTTTTGACAACATAACTTTATTTTTTTAATATTTGGTAAACATGTTTCGGCAATAGATAAACTGTTTAGAATAAAAATGAGAGAGGGAGAGAGAGTGTAGCGATTTTGTGAAAGTTTCCATGTTTTTTTTTTTTTTTTTCTTGAGGTGATATGTAATAAACTATGAGATTTTTCATCTTCCACAAATAATATATCCACTATCGTAATACAGTAGCTAATACACGTGTAAAAACTATTGTGACCAAAAAAACCCCATCAAAAAAAATTTCTGGCTGCACTAGTGCGAAACGTGCACGTTAAGCAGTTACGTACGTTCAAAAAAAAAAAAAAACTTGGACTGTTAATCTTTATTTTTATGTATCACTTATAGTGGTAAGTCAAATAGTTTATCCCAGTTTTAAAAATTTATATTTCATAATCTTTTATGCTATTCCTGTATATTATTTGTGTATTATTCCTTTGCAAATGTTGATTTGAAATGTGTTCCAAAATATTTTTTTGACTTGATATTTTATTTTAATTTATAATGTACTTTTTTGAAAGATAAATAAAAATAATTAGTTTTTTTCACAGAAATAAAAAAAATGTCCTCCTGATGGGCACTTAAATATTTTGAATTTGGATAAATATTTTTGTGATACATACGGGGATATAATAGCAACGTTTTAAAAGCATGAAATTTTGAACTTCCCAAAAACAGTTTTTTTTTTCCATTCGGCCTGGTACACAGAGCTGATTTACACTTTCAGACGCAAGTCGGAACGGGTTGCCGTTGCCCAAATTATATGAAACTTTTTTTTACAAACGTCTTTCTTTACTAATAATAAAGCTGAAAATCTCTCTGTCCGGATCTCTCTCTGTCTATCAGGATGTCTGTGACGCGCATAGCGCCTAGACCGTTTCGCCGATTTTCATGAAATTTGGCACAGAATTAGTTTGAAGCATGGAGGTGTGCACCTCGAAGCGATTTTTTGAAAATTCGATTTTATTCTTTTTCCATTGCAATTTTAAGAACATTTTCCTGAGCAAAATTATCATAAGATGGACGAGTAAATTACCAAGTTATCAAAACGTGGGACTGTAACATGGGCAAGCCAATTGGCGAGAAATACATCATAGATTATTTGTGAATATACAGGCGAACCAAAAGCTCTTTTAATTTTCTACTACAGGCAAAGCCGTGCGGGTGCCACTAGTTTGGATATAAAAGGAAAAATATATGAGGGTGTGCGACTTTAAACATCGACATTCATTTTTTTGGCTGAACCCTACTATGTACTTATATATTTTTTAAATAACTATTTCGGATATTATATAAAATTCGTAAAGATAAATAATTATTAATATATGTTTATTTAGAGCAATGAAAAGGAATTTTTCCTTCGCTGGACACTACATTTCTGAGCCGCACACACATATTTTAATTCATACTTTAAACTGAAAGATTTGTGAATGCGTAAACGTTTCCTATTTAGCCATTTTAGGCATTTTTTCTTTCTTTTTTTTTTTTTTTTGAGCAATCACGATTGCTTATTGCTTTCATTTGACTGTTTTGGCGTCCTCTCCTTTTATTTTCCCACCGCCACCCTCCGCACCATCACCGTCGACCGGCTCCTCACGATGCTGCTCCTATAGCGAAAGCCGTCGTCAGGTTGCATCCATGTCCTACACACACGCGCATACATACACAACTACACACACGCACACAAACACATACACACACATACACCTACATACGCAAACACATACACACAAGCATACATACAGACACCTACACACACACACACACACACACAAAAAAAAACATACACACAACTACCCACACATTCATGCCTGCACACAGACACAAACACATATGCCTACACACATATATCCCCCCCACACACACATTCATACACACAACTATCCACACAGTTATGCCAGCAGACAGACACAAACACACATGCCTACACACACATACACATACCCCCTACACACAAACACGCATACTCCCACACACAAACACACACGTTTACATACACACACTCGTGATTGCGAAAAACATAATTTGAATTCAAGATGTCAAAATTCAAATTAATTTTTCTTTTTTTACAAATTTTCATTCGTGACATACAATAGATTTTATCAAGTTTTGCCCAGCGCCACTCCGCAACATGAGTTTTAACAGTTTTCTGAATGCTGAAATAACTTTCAAAATATCCATGAAAATGAGAAACAGCTGACACATTCTCGCGATTTCTACATTTAACTTAAGATTAGTAGCGTACCCAGCGCGGGTGTAACCCAAAACTGAAAGTTGTGGTTTCAGCCCCCACCCCCACCCCATCCCGCCCCCCTCTCCCAGCAACCAAACGAAAAAAAAAAAAAGGATTTTTAATGCTGGAAACAATGCAAAAATTATACTATTTTGAGAAACAACTTGTTTTTATTTGTTTCGTATCACAAAACTTTTAGTTTGCTAAGATACAAAAGGCAAATGTAAATTCTGAACGCATTTTTTTGTTAAACTTGCCTTAGACGTTTTATGTGTTCCATTTACGTTAAAATGTTTTTTTCATTGTTTTTAATTTACTTCTTTTTAATAAATTTCAACATTCCATTCCTATCTGCAAGTGATTTTCCTCTTTTTCGCTCTACCTTGTGTTTACGTGTGCTACGTGATGTTGGCATTTTTTCGTAAAATTGCTTTGCTGTTTTAATTTTTTCCCGCAATGTTTTAAAAAGCGGTTCTCCTTTTTTTAAACTCATTTTACATAGTGAAGGAAGAATTGTATTCACGAAAATATGTTCACTTAAATATCGGCTACAATTTCCGTTTTTCTCTCCCCCGAGAGAATGTTGAGATGTTTTTCGGCCCGATAGCACGTTTGTATGTACCTAAGAACGTAATGACGTCCGGCATACCATTTTTGACGATCCCCGGGTTAATTACCACATGTTTCTCGTGACATCTGTATGTGCATATGTGCGTTTGCATCTCGCATAACTCAAAAACGGAAGGGCGTAGAAAGTTGAAATTTTGCATGTGGACTCTTAGTTGGGTCTAATTGTGCACCTCTCCTTTCAGTTGCATTCGGATGTTCTAAAAGAGGTCTTTTTTCACCCTTTTGGTTTTGATCAATATTAATTTCAATGCAAACTCAATTGATGTTATAATTTAGCTAACATTTGGCAATATATCGTCAAGCTTTTGGTCACCATGTTTTGTCGTAAACTTGGCGAAACGCCGCCAAGTTGGTGACAAATTTGGCGTTTTTTTTTTTTTTTTTTTGAATCTGGTTTCAATTTGGTGCTATTGCTTTTTTTTGAGAATGTTATCCGTTAAATCAAGTTAAAATTGTCGATATTGGAAAAACAATCTTATCGCTAAAAATATTGATACATTAAAAAACTATAAATGTTCCATTGAAATGGAAAATTAATGCATGAAAAGCAAAACTATGTCGATGGCGTAAACAAATTTCTTCTGTTTTCGATGAAATGATTGTTAGAAGTTTAAGAAAACCTACAGAAACTTTCACCTTCAAAAAAGCTCACGTTATTTGGGACATTTTAAACCTATATTTTAAGAAAATTTTGAGAATAAAAACCTGACGATTTTCTTCAGAGTATTCTACAGAAAATTTTGATACCTTGAGATTTTCTGCAGATGACACAGGCTCAAGTTATTTGGAACACTTTAAGCCTATATTTTAAGAAAATTTTGAGAAAAATACCTGAAGATTTTCTTAAGAACATTCTTCAGAAAATCTACAGATTCTAAGTCTGTAGATTTTCTTTAAATATAGGCTTAAGAGATGTTCCAAATAACTTGAGATTTTCTCAACTTTTTTTTTGAAGAAATTTTTAAGATCTTTTCTAGTGGGGAACAAGCCCTTGAATAACATTAAAAGTTCCAGTGAAATTTAAACTAATGCGCAACTAGTAAATTAAAAAACATTAAATGCTCCTTTAAATGCATGATAGTCTGCCAAATGAAACAAAAAATCATGCGCATAACAAAAAACCGTAAAAATTCCACTAGGATGTAAGATGAAAAGTAAACATGGCGAGGCAGAAAAGTAAACAAATGGTCAGACCTGCCTCAATCCACCATTTTTCCCCATACTTCCTGTAATTTGATCAAAAGCGTGCGAAAAAAAATGGGGCCCATCACAAATGACTTTTACTGGCCACCTCTTCATATTGTTTACCCCTATGTCCCTGCATTTATTTCATCCTTCATTTCAAAAATCTCGGGCCCCCTTCAGGCTCGGGCCCGGACCAATAGGTATCCCTTATCCCCTCTTGTGCACGCACGTAAACGTGATATAGTCTGTACTTGTATGCACGAATTTTCATCATGCGTTAAACTACAAAATGATTCAGCTCGCAGAAACTCGCGCTCCTTCAAACTAATGGTGTGATCTAATGCTTGAATTCAGCTCCTCATTAAACGGAACTGTTCGATCGCGTAGAGTGAGAAATAACAGCCTTGCATTCGGCATAATGTTAGGCTATCCAGCTGACATTTTGGTTCTCAGAACCGAGTAAAAGTACTGGTTTGTGTACCAAAACTACCACAATGCTTCTCATGTGTTTACTTAATTCATAGTGTAACATTTTTATCCAAAAGAGCCCCCCATAAAGGTAAATCCACTGCAGTATAAGTTTTAGAACCAATGGTTTAATTTATGCTTTTTCTCTAACAATGTAATTTTTCTTTCTTTGAAGCTGTTTTTTAAAGGCTAGGGTTTTCCCCTCTGCTACACCAGGTTTGAAAAATTTGAAAAACTTTAGAAATTACTCAGTTGCAAACCATTAATTAAAAAAAAGATTACTTGGCGGTAATTATTAAAATTAGCTTTAAAAAAAAATTGAGTTGTAAGATTCCGTTACACATATACATACATACATACATGTGAAGCTACTAAAGACGTATTAAAAAAGAAAAATATGGAACGTGGTTTGTATTATTGTCTTAAGAATTACCCTGATTTAAACTTACTGGAATGCCACAGAGAAATAATTGAGCGGACGATCAGAATTTTTTTTTTTTTTAGAAAGATCGCGATAGCTTATTGTTTACACTTGACCGAAGTTGATGTTCCTTTGATTTTAATTTTCATGCTTATACAAACTCCTCTGATCCACCGGCGTAAAAACAGAGACACACGTAAACACACCACGACACACGTATACACACGCACACACACCTAGATGCTGTTTTTGTCTAAAGAGGATAGTATAAAGTCACACAAAAAGGGTCGGGTACAAATAAAGTGGACTTCGGGGAGCAGGGATTATTTTTAGAAGCCAGAATCTTAACGAGTAATGATCTGACGCAACTCGTGATCGCGAAAAACATTAATTGAACTCAAGATGTAAAAATTAAAATACTTTTTTTTTCGTTCTCTGTAAACTTATGGTCTGCTGTGTTTTATACTTAATACTGATCAATTAATTTTTGTATCGTATTTCTTTGTATCATTTGATCTAATTATCGTTTGCGCTACCCATAGTTTTTTTTCAATGGCAACGATAAAAGGAATTAGAACAGTTGAAATATTTGGATGGAGCGTGAATGTTGTTTTTCTCAAACGTTGTTGACGTTTAAAAAATATAAGTATGACGTTTAATTTAATATAATTAATTTAATATAATAAGATTGGCAAAAAATTAGAGAACATACGCATTACAGAATCAGAGCAGTGTCCAAGGGGAGGGTTTAGGGGTTAAATTCCTCCCATTGGTGAAAAAAATACTTAACGATCAAATGAAGAAACGTGCACACTTAACTTAATATCAACTTTAATGTTGAAATTTGTGTACTAAAAAATTTTTTCTTTGAAATTTCCTGGCAATTTACGACTGTCATATTTCTATTTAATATAATATGACGTTTAAAAATATAACTAATTAAAAAATAAAACCAATTTTACTTAAATATGTAATTAAAAGCATTTTCCTAAATAAAAAGTAAAGGGTTTGATATACTTACTGAAGTGCAGAAATACATTTATTCATTAAAATTCCAAAGAAGTGAAAGAAAAAGACTGTCAATTTGTTTTATCCATCTGAATACATGAAATCTTCTCCTTTTATCGACTAGAATAGTCAAACATCAGTCCAGTAAAGCAGTCCTAATTTATCTACCAGTTTTCTTTAACGCGATGGTGGTATGGATAGTAAAGGTACCAAGCGTTCCCGTCTGGAATCGACTAAGTCAGCTCACCTAACATTGCAACTTTAATACAGGGGTGCCCATTAAGGGGGGGGGGGGGGTCAGGGCGCAGACTGCGCCATTGAAATTTTTATAGGGAGGGAATGTTTTGATGGGTATTTTTCACTTTTTGGGGGGGAGGGGGGCTTTTGATTTCGGGGGGGGGGGAGGTCTTTGCGACAAAGAGGGGTTGCGTTCTCGCCCTTAGGGGGGGCACCCATGCTTAATCCCGGGGCTGTGGGGTTGGAACGGATACGGCCGACTCCGGCAATTTTAGAGCCTTCTGCTCTTTTACTCCAAAATCTGACTCCTAGTCTGCTCACGCAGTCATAGCAGATTGTGGAATCGGAGGAAAAACTAACTCCGACTACTAGACTTTTAAAACATTTGATTCCAGACTCCAACTTATTTACCCAAAAATGAATCCGACTCCACGACTCTGACTTCCTGCATAGTGCGGACTACACTATAGAACCAAAATGTCGGACACGTCGGTTTGTGCCCAACAGTGACTCTCGTATAATCTGCACAGAGCAATTAAATAAGGTAAGCGACACGTGCTGCAAGGTAATAAGTCTTCAGCAGGAAATTAAAACTCAACAAGTGGTTGCATATTTTCGCTCAATTAGGAAAATAGTCGTGCATCATATGGAGAAATGCAGCTTATGATGGCGCGGTCAGAAATGATTCAGGTTTTTTTTAAAAACCCAAACAAAATTTAATAGGTTTCGGATTGGGTTCTTGAAAACTAATATGTTTCTATTGAGGGCATCATTAATGGGAAACTTCATTCGACCGCTTCAATTTGCTAGTTTTGTAGACTCCAGGGATTTCTTAGCTTGTTTCCTTTAAACATAAATAAAACGCTGGATTTTTATGTAACAAAAAAAAAAAAAAAAAAAGACAGATTTATTGATTTTAGTAAAAATCTGCATTCAGAGTAGCAAATTTCACACACATGAAAGTAGATGATAGACATGATAATAAATACTCGCCACCTGGCGGCTAGAGGTCTTACTTTGACGACTAAATAAAATGCTGACCACTTTTTAAAAACACTACCGGCAATCGATAAAAGCAATCTCAAGTACTGTTGTGATACTCCAACATGCCAACGAGTAAGAAAACAGGTGCACTTCAAATTTTATCTGAAACATGAAGTTCCGTCCAGAACTAAACGAGCCTACTTTCCAGTAAACCAATATCGACTTTCTTGTATCTGATCAATATTCTCAAAATTAGTTTTAATCGCAAATAATTTCAAACATAACTTTTTAACATTTTAACCTGATTTCTAGGAATAAAGTATGTCTTGCTCATCTGAAGAGAAAGAAAATATGAAAGAACAAATTAAGCAGTAGCTCCTTTTAAACAAAGCAGAAAATACATTTTTATCCATTAAAAAATTTTAGTTCGCTTAAAAAAATAAAAAAAACTTCTTAAAATAAATACATTAACGTCAAGAAAAAAAAAAGTTTGTTTTTTACCCTGTTGCCAAAGAATAATTTTAAAAATGTACTTTAAAATAAACAAAATGGTAAAATGGAAATAACTTTCATTATCAAAAAAAAAAAAAATAAATAAATAAATAAAAGAAATTAATTAATTAATTAATTAAAAAATTAAAAAAAAAATTAAAAAATTTAAAAAAAAGGTCTTCGCATATTTTTATGTAGAAACAAAAATAACTCCGAATTTCTCTCCCACGCACTGAATACATAAATTTCAGCTTGAAAATAAAAATAAATCATTTCAATAATAATTATTTCAAAGTAAGAACCATGGCTGCGTAGTCGGAGTCGCATTCAGTCACATTTTGGAATGAAAGAGTCAGATTCGAGACTTAAAGGTTTTTAATTCAATGACTCGGAGTCGGAATCGGTCATTTCCCCTTAGAGTCCGCGATCCGGTTAATATTTGCGGAGTCGAAGTTGAAAACTTTAAATTTCCAAGAGTCGCAGTCAGTCATTTTCCCTCTGTGTCTAAATTTTTGTCAAAGCTGAGGAGTCAGAGTCAAAGTCAGGAATTCAGAATAGGAGTCGGAGTCGGCTGCCCTAAAACTCTTGAAGTCAGAGTCGGGAGTTAGTGATCAAAGCCTCTTTCCAACAAGATTTGTTTGAGAAGGTAATCCGCCTTTTGAGTTCGCACGGAATCTACATTGAATTTTAGTTTCCCCGTAGACGCTAATGTTAAAGGATTTGAACTGTTCAAGATTGAACGGAAAAGTGTTCAAATCATTAGACATTTTCTACACATGTTCCTCACCAAAAGCTTTTTCCTACAAAGTTTGTTTGAAGCTAATACGCCTCACAGTTCGGAATTGCCTTGAATTATCCCGTAGACGCTAATGTTAAGTTTTTTTTGAACTGTTCAAATTGAACAAAAAACAGTTCAAATCAAAAAGTGAAATACGTATGGGAATGAGGTGTCCTCGACGAAATCTTTCGAACAAAAAAAAATTGTTCAAATTCCGACTATTCAATCAAAAGTTATTAAGGGGGGGGGGGACCCAAACAGAAAGACATTTTCCCCCATCTCAATACCCTGCTTTCCAATTTTCAATTTTTCGATATTTATTTAATTATTTTATTCATTTTTGACTTTTTTTTTTTTTGTTTTTCGCGATATTTTTAAGATGCATTAAGCCTTCTTTCATGCTTTTTTCTTCTTTTTCAGACTTTTACTGAGAAAGTAGTCTAAAAACGGATGGTTAAAGCTATATTAATTCATAAATTTTCATTTCTATATCGTTGACGTTCGATCTCATATGCCAATTTTTTTCATTAAAAAAATGCCCTAAATAAAGGGACAATTAATGATAAAAGTAGGTTCAAACCTAAAAGTGTCATTACCAAATGACCGCTAACCAAAAAATTTGAGTTTTAAGGACTACTATCTGACCCGTATCCCGCTCGAATTTACTCTTAGTACATTCATTGATTAGTTAATAGAGTCAGTGTGTCGTTAAATCGTAGTTAAATATAAAATGAAATAGTAAACGCATCAAATCGATATTGGTCCGATATTCTTCCTGATAAAAAATCGATTATGTGTCATAAGGTTCATAAAAGGAAGAATTTTCAAACGATTTTTTTTTTGTTCGGTGGATAGAAATCGAATTAACAAAATCGTTCAATATTTCACGGATGGCTGTAAAAATACTTTCTGCAAAAAAAAAAAAAAAAATTAATTTGAATTTTGACATCTTGAATTCAAATTATGTTTTTCGCAATCACGAGTGTGTGGGGGGGGGATATGTGTGTTTGTGTGTATGGGGTATGTGTGTGTAGGCATGTGTGGTTGTGTCTGTGTGCAGGCATGAAAGTGTGGGTAGTTTTGTGTATGTGTATAGGTGTTTGTGTGTATGTGTTTGTGTGTATGTGCGCGTGTGTGTGTGTAGTTGTGTATGTATGCGCGTGTGTGTAGGACATGGATGCAACCTGGAGACGGCTTTCGCTATAGGAGCAGCAGCGTGAGGAGCCCGATTGTCCACGGTGATGGTGCGGAGGGTGGCGGTGGGAAAATAAAAAGATAGGACATCAAAACAGTCAAATGAGAACAATAAGCAATCGTGATTGCTCAAAAAAAATCACTGCTAAATCTCACAAAGAAATAATCGCACAGAATTAAAGACCGCACAAAAGCAGGTTTGACTGTCAAACGAACTTAGTCTCTATCCCCACTTCTAATTGTTTTCGTGTCCCCCCCCCCCCCGCAAAAAAAGAGCCCTAATAATTCGAACCGTTTTTAAAATGTGGTCACAAAATATTGATTCGCAATAGTAGAGCTTGAATACGCCACTTTACAATGATTTAAGAAGTTAGTCATAAAGGTAAAATATTAAAAAGGTAATAAATTCAACAGACTTTAAGAATCCTTTTCAAAATAATACAAATAGGAAACTACCTAAGGATGAAGAAAAATTGCTGTTATTCACTAAGCCTAAAAGGCAGATTATAAGTTACTGATTATGTTTATTATATCTCTTCCAGCAGCCATTTTCCAGAGTCTACAATGCCTCCTATAATTCATTTGAATTGCAAATAAATTATCAGCAAAGTCTGGCGAATCTCTACGAATAATAAAGCTGGAAGTTTCTCTGTCTGGATCTCTGTCCGGATCTCTGTGACGCTCATAGCGCCTAAAACGTTCGGCCGATTTTCGTTGGCCCAAAATTAGTTTGTAGCATGGGAATGTGCACCTCGAAGCGATTTTTCGAAAATTCGATGTGGTTCTTTTTCTATTCCAATTTTAAGAACATTTAACCGAGGAAATTATCACGACGTGGGCGATTAAATTACTAAATTATCATAACGTGGAACCGTAACATGGGCGAACAAATGAACATAGCACATTGGCGAGAAATTCATCATCCATTATTTCTAAATATACAAGCGAACCAAATGATCATTTAATTTTCTACGACGAGCAAAGCCGTGCGAGTACCGCTAGTGAAGAATAAAAGTGTCGCAGTAGAAAAGTTCCATTTTGTTTTGCTTATTTTTTTAAATCATATTACTTTCCATTATCGGACGATATCCTTCAAAAATGCTTACTTTAAGCCCAGAGGTTTAATTCCTAAAATTAAGTTACTGAATTAATTAGATTTATCTTGAATGCTTTTCAAACTCCGTTTCCCCTACCCTCTGTTTCCTTCCTCATTTAGGTCATTACGTCGAGACGATTTCCAAGTCTTGTTGTCTGACGAAGATCAGTGGCGTAATTAAAAATTAGAAAGCAATTTAGCTCCTCTGTTATATCTTGTAACGTTGGAATAGGATGCAAGGATAGAAAGTTTTACAACTAAAAATTTTAAAATTTTCTTTACGTGTTTGCGAAAAAGTAATTCTGTGTAGAAGTTAATAGCAAAAATATTTAAAAAAAAAGTCTGTTGAATTCAATGTTGTTTTGTGCTCAGTTTAATAATTAAAAAAACGAGCTAATAAGTGCATCACGTGACTTCCTTTTACTACAATTTTAATGTCATTTTCTCATTATTGGCAATTTTAATGTGATTCAATTGTTTGCTCTCTAAATATCACCACCAGTGGCCAAATTAAAACAAGATTTAAAAAAAAAAAAAAAAAATCGCCTAATTTGTCACCAACTTGGCGACAAAATTTGGCGACCAAAGGACTGACAATATATCGCCAAGTGTCCGCCAAATGATAACACCACTTGAGTATACATCGTAATTAACAATGATTTCCCCCCGAAAAGGGGCAAAAGACCCCTTTAGAAACACCCGAATGCAACCAAAAGGGGAGGTGCACAACTAGACCCCACTAGGAGTCTACGTACCAAATTTCAATATTTTAAGACATACCATTCTTGAAATATGAGACATACACACATCCGCACACGCGCATATACATACAAACGTACATACGGACGTCACGAGAAAAGTCGTTGTAATTAACTCGGGAATGTTAAAATGGATACTTCGGGTGTTTATACGTTCTTAGGCACTTATCCGCGTCTTGTCGGGTTGAAGAAAAAACTTAAGATTCATTCGTGGGTGAGAAAAATGGAAATTGAGACCGAGTTTTGAGTGAAATGTTTTTTGCTAATTGGAAAAGGAAGTAAAAATAAAATTTAATATAGGTTTGTAGATTTTAAAATTGTTTTGCATCCAAATTAAAAATGAATAAAGTGCACAAAATGAATTTTTAATCTAAACACTATTTTTACAAGCTTGGTTCACACTAAAAATTATAAAATAAATATATGACTTCTTGATTAAAATATTAAAAAACTGCTGTTGATCTTAATATCTTTATATTTAGTGTAATTCTAAAGCAGTCAGTAAAATTCTAAATTAAACATTGAGAAAAAAAGAAATAGGCGGAATATAGCTTTCTTACGAATAGCTATTACAAAACCTCCTTTATTTCTTCTTCTCCCAGTTTTTGAATTAAATCTTATTGACTACTTTAGAATTACCCTAAAAATAAAGATACTAAGATCAACTGCAATTTTTTAGTGTTTTAATCAAAAAATCATATAATTATTTTATTTCATATTTTTTAGCTCGAATCAATCTTTATATTTACAAATGACTTTTTATATTTACTTCACAGTTTTTGAGTTATCAATTTTTTTTAGGCGAAATTTTTTTAACTTAAAAACATATTTACCTATCACCTGATCGAATTTCAAAGTAATTTTGAAGAAGTGTACTAAAAAAAAAGCTTTTGAAGATTTTATGCTTTTTATTTAAAACTTTTACATTTTTCATTTCAGTAAAACAGGAAGTACGTTTTAAAATATTTGGATTATTAATTAACTTTGCTGTTCTTCATTTTTCCAAAATGAAGTCACGCGAGCAAACATGCTCATATGGAAAATTTTCATCCCTTCAATAGGCAACTTTTATGAAATTTTAGCTTAAAAAATAATTACAAAAAAAAAAACATAATCCTAAATTCAACAAAAAATTTGCAATCTGTGCTCGAAGTAATTTTGTACTAAATTTCAAAGCTGTAAGCACTAGGTCCTCTCAAGGACGCAATCTAGCCACAGACAGAATTTCAATTTCTGTGACGTCATTTTTTTTAATATGCAGGGATAATTCTTTCAATTTAAGCAAAGTGAATTAAAGTGGTAGAATTTAATTCCACTGTTTCGTGTTAAATTTCAGATTAAAACAAGTGTACAGTGATTATTTTTTTAAAAAAGGTTTTTGAATTGAAGCCTTGAGTGAAAAAAAGCCTCGAAACCTTTGATTATTTGCAAAGTCGGTAAAGTTTCAAAAGTCCATTATCAATTTCCAACATTTATTTTTGATTTTGAATAGATTTAAAACATTATTTATTCAGACAAATTCAGTTCACCAAGTTCCAAATTGTTGCAATTACTTTTTCCTGCACATACTTTTATTTTACACTAGTGGCACCCGCACGACTTTGCCCGTAGTAGAAAATTAAAAGGTCTTTTGGTTCGCCTGTATATTTACAAATAATGTATGATGAATTTTTTCGCCAATTGGCTTGACCATGTTACGGTTCCACGTTATGATAACTTGGCAATTTACTCGTCCAACGTATGATAATTTTGCTCGGGAAGATGTTTAAAAATTGGAATAGAAAAAGAACCACATCGAATTTTCGAAAAATCGCTTCGAGGTGCACACCCCCATGCTACAAACTAATTCTGTGCCTAATTTCATGAAAATCGGCCGAACGGTCTAGGCACTATGCGCGTCACAGAGATCCTGACAGACAGAGATCCGGACAGGCAGAGAGACTTTCAGTTTTATCTTCTTTATCTTTACTAATAATAAAGCTGAATGTGTCTCTGTCCGGAGGATGTCTGGATGTCTGTAGGATATCTGTAGGATGTGTGTAGGATGTCTGTGACGCGCATAGCGCCTGAACCGTTTTGCCGATTTTCATGAAATTTGGCACGAAGTTAGTATGTAGCATGGGGGTGTGCACCTCGAAGCGATTTTTCGAAAATTCGATGTGGTTCTTTTTTTATTCCAATTTTAAGAAAAAAACTATCATAAATTACGAAATGATCATAACGTGGAACCGTAACATGGGCACAAGCCAATTGGCGAGATACGAAATTATCATAACGTGGAACTGTAACGTCGGTACAAGCCAATTGGCGAGAAATTCACCATACATTATTTGTAAATATACAAGCGAACCAAAAGACCTTTAATTTTTCTATTACGGGCGAAGCCGTGCGGGTGCCACTAGTTACTAATAATAAAGCTCAAAGTCTCTCTGTCCGGAGGATGTCTGGATGTCTGTGACACGCATAGCGCCTAGACCGTTCGGCCGATTTTCATAAAATTTGGCACAAAGTTAGTTTGTAGCATGGGGGGTGTGCACCTCGAAGCGATTTTTCGAAAATTCGATGTGGTTCTTTTTCTATTCCAATTTTAAGAACAGAACTATCATAAGATGGACGAGTAAATTATGAAATTATCATAACGTGGAACCGTAACATGGGCACAAGTCCATTGGCGAGATTACGAAATTATCATGACGTGGAACCGTAAGATGGGCACAAGCCAATTGGCGAGAAAATTCACCATACATTATTTGTAAATATATAGGCGAACCAAAAGACCTTTTAATTTTTCTATTACGGGCAGATCCGTGCGGGTACCACTAGTTAATAATAAAGATAAAGACTAATAAACTTTTTGTCGAATAAAGTGGCGACATCATATTTGTATGTGACTTGTATACTTTTGTCTTCAAAGTTTAAATCAAGACATTAATTATATATACTGTATGTTTAGCCTATAGAATACAGGAATTTGATTTCACATTGATCGTCCTTGAAGTGTCCAAGCTTCACAATTTAGCGGGAATCACCTGGAAGAGAATCAACATTACCTTATTATTCTTGTTCAACCTGCTCTTGGCACATAGCAACGAAGAGACTCTTTTATTTAAGTACTCGCGGTACCCGCACGGCTTTGCACGTAGTAGAAAATTAAAAGGGCATTTGGTTCGACTGTATATTTACAAATAATGGAAGAATTTTCCGCCAATTTGCTATGTTCATTTGCTCCCATATGTTACGGTAATTTGCTCGTCCACGTTACGATCATTTGCTCGGTGAAACCAAAAGTAATCGCCAAGTTTAAAGACGCGCCAAGTGACGACGAAAAGGTTTCTAATTGCAGGAAAATTTCAGGGCAGAGTCGGCAGACATGTGAAATAGGACCTGAATTTCTACTTGAATAATCACAAAAATTTGTCAGTATAATCTATATATATATATAAATGAATGTTTGTTCTGTATGTCATCCATGAACTCAAAAACTACCCGGCAGATTTGACTGAAACTTTCACCGTTTAATATTTTTGGTACTGGGAATGCTTATAGACCAGTTCGAAAAAAATCCGATCGATAGTTCCTTTTTTATTCCAGTTTAAGTCACAATCCATCGGATAAATACGAATAAAATGATCGGCTACAGAAATTAATTCGCGTGAAAGATCTCATTGATAAGAAGTTAGCTGTTGCCATTTTTCTTGAGTTTGAACAAATAAATTCTTTCTTTATTGTTTTATGGCTTTTCATGCACAACGGGGGGGGGGGGGATTTAAAACTTTTTCTATTTGATATTTGTAGCGATGGATTGATCTTGCAAACTGCGTGAGTACAAAATTTGAGGCTTCACTTGATACCTGAACCGATTATTATGAAAATTGCTATATATATGTATTTTTCCACGGAGAAGGTGCATCACATGCTCATTGAAGCCACTCGCCACCAAGTGGCACTGCAGAGTAGCAACTTCTACCCCGTTCAACCGATTGTCATGAAAATCAGTGTAATGATGTATTTTTTTTGTTGGCGTAGCAACGCGCGTCGGGTACAGCTAGTAATTTTTAAAAAAATTTATTTAAAGTAAAATCATAAAACAGTGTCTCAACTCAAAGAAACTTAAAACATGCCATCCAGTTATTTCATTACAGATCGCACTTACGAGCACTTAGTAGCATTGAAAAAGCTCGAAGGGGGGGGGGGAGAACCACTTTATCGAAGTTTTATAGCTTGAATCGCTGCTGACATTGCTTGGTTGTATGCAAATCAAAATATCTTTCTTCTTCGATTTAGAAGTGGAAAAAAAAAGAAAGAAAATCGGTTTTAGCATGTTAACATAGAGGCGAAACCAAATGTAGTTTTAGAAAATATTTACATGGGGATCAGGAGACACATGACCAGGAATGTTACCTTATTTCCAACAATAAAGATGATGTTGATGACTTGGGGGTGGAAAAAACGTATTTAGGAAGAAAATGACATTCTGGAAAGATAAATTCCTCCATCCTACTTGAAAGAATTTTTGCGCTTCTTATTGGAAATGACTTACAAAAAAAATAAATAAATAAATAAATAAATAAGCATTCCCTTACACTCCGGACTCTTTTCTAAGTCAGATGCTTATTTTTGATCAGATGCCGAAGATTAAGAGAAGTGGATCCATTATCGAATCTATTCCTTTCGTTTCTGAAGGTAGCAGTCTTTAGGCTGATGTTAAAAGTAATGTGAAAAATGAAAATAAAAATAAAAAGGAAATTTGAATTTTGACATCTTGAATTCAAATAATGTTTTTTCACGCAATCACGAGTGTCTGTGTGTGTGTTTGCGTCTGTGTGCAGGCATGAGTGGGTGTGTATATATGTGTGTGTGTGTGTGATGGTGTGTGTATGTATTAGTGTGTTTGTGTATGTGTGTGTGTAGGTGTGTGTATAGGATATAGACGCAACCTGGAGACGACTTTCGCTAGAGGAGCAGCATCGGGAGGGGCTGGTCGACGGTGGTGCTGCATAGGGAGGCGGGAGGGGGGGGCGAAGAAATAAAATGATAGGACAACAAAAACAGTCAAGTGAGAACAATAAGCAATGTGATTTCTCAATAAAAAGAACTAGAAAGAGAAAGAAATAAAAGAAATTGTCCCTGACAAATTAATGTTTTCATAGTCAAGGATCGCCCCCGGAAGGTTATTCCTTGTTTCTTCTTTATTAATAATAAAGCTGAAAGTCTCTCTGTCCGGAGGATGTCTGGATGTCTGTAGGATATCTGTAGGATGTCTGTAGGATGTCTGTGACGCGCATAGCGCCTAGACCGTTCGGTCGATTTTCATGAAATTTGGCACAAAGTTAGTATGTAGCATGGGGGTGTGCATCTCGAAGCGATTTTTCGAAAATTCGCTTTTGTTCTATTTCTATTCCAATTTTAAGAAAAAAATTTCTATTCCAATTTTAAGAAAAAAATATCATAAGATGGACGAATAAATTACGAAATTATCATAACGTGGAACCGTAACATGGGCACAAGCCAATTGGCGAGATACGAAATTATCATAACGTGGAACCGTAACGTGGGCACAAGCCAATTGGCGAGAAAATTCACTACACATCATTTGTAAATATACAGGCGAATCAAAAGACCTTTTGATTTGCTATTACGGGCGAAGCCGTGCGGGTACCACTAGTACAGTTATAATTTAGCATACATATCAGTCATCATATTTCTTATTCCGACTGAATCATACAATGAGAGCACTAACACAAATCATAATATTTTAAACGTTATACCATGATACATGTAACAGTCAACAAAAATAGTCGACTAAGAAATAAGCGCAATTCTAATTTTTACTTTCTTCTATATCTAATATATAGAAGAAAGTATTGGATTCGTGCAAATTTTCGAATTTCGACGGATGCGAACGTTTTGAGGTGTGCTGAGTTCATTTCGACCATTTTTGGAAAATGTCTGTCTGTCTCTGTGTGTGTGTGTATGTATGTGTGTGTGTGTGTCACGTCTGTGTGTGACCAGTTTTTTGTGGCCGCTCTACAGCAAAAACTGCCGCATGAAATCGAACGAAATTTGCTACACATATGTGCCGCTATGTGAACTTGTGCCCATTGGTTTTTGGCGCGAATTCCTCCAAGGGGGGTGGAGCAATGGGACGTTTTTTGAGTTACGAGTGCTTGCTATTCCTCAGGAAGTAACTGGCGGAATCAAACAAAATTTGGTCCATATGTTGCTATTAACAGGAACAGGTGCTGATTCAATTTTGGTGTCAATAACTCAGACGGGGGTTGAGCTATAGAACGTTTTTATCGTCCATTGTGACTGCTGTATCTCAAGAAATAATGAACGGAATGAAAGAAAAATTTATCGGCAAGTAGCCCTTAGTGGGTATAAGAGCTGATTTTATTTTGGTGTCAACAGCTAAAAAGGGGGGGGTAGCGCAATAACCCGTTCTTTTTTTCCATTGTGAGTGCCCTATCTCAAGAAGTAATGCTACGTTCTGGTTGAAATTTGGAATATATGTGAATCCATATGTAAACAGGCTTTGGTTCAATTTTGACGCTGATCGCTCCAAGAGGTGTTGATTTTTTTTTTGCGAATAAAAATAGCTTTATTAATGCAACAATAAGAAAGATAAATCGTAATAGATTGTCGTCTGCGTATTTCTCGTGATTTTAATTGTATGGAAATGATCGGAAATATTATCTCAATGATTTAAAATTTTTAACTGTTGCCATCTTATGTTTGTTAACAAATAAAATATTCGTAATTAATTCAAGCAAGGCTTTTAAAAATAACTTTCAATTTTCGCTCTTTGCTTTGCTTTTGCAATAATTCAGACATTGGGATGGTCGTCAAGTTTTTGCATGTGTAATTTTGTTTTTGTTGGGAATATTGCTTCCTCGTCAAGCATGGGGAGGGATCAGATAAAAAAAGAAAAATATAGAAGAAAGTTTCGTGATGGCCACAACATACTAGTTAAAAAATGTTATGTTCTAGAGCAAATAAATTTAGGACCTATTTATTACTATTACGTAAACTATTAAATCACCCGTCATGGTATGACGGGAGCAAATTGCTCCCTTATTAGAAAAACATGGGAAGACGAGCTGATGTGTGCATCACATGACTTTCTTTTACTCCAATTTAATGTCATTTCCCCATTATTGGAAATTTTAATGTGATTCAATAGTTTACTCTCTAAATATCACCAACAATGGCCAAATCGAAATGAAATTTAAAAAAAAAAAAATCGCCAAATTTGTCGCCAAGTTGGCGACAAAACTTGGCGACCAAAAAACTGGCGATATATCGCCAAGTGTCCGACAAATTATAACACTACTTGAGTTTACGTCGAAATTAACAATGATTTCCTCCCAAAAAGGGGAAAAGGACCTCTTTAGAAACACCCGAATGCAACGAAAAGGGGAGGTGCACATCTAGATTCCCCTAGGAGTCTACGTACCGAATTTCAACTTTCTAGGACATACCGTTCTTGAGTTATGCGACATACATACGCACATACTCACACACGTATATACAGACGTCACGAGAAAACTCGTTATAATTAACTCGGGTATCGTCAAAATGGATATTTCGCGTGCCTATATGTTCTTAGGCACTTATCCACGTGTAGTCGAGTCGAAAAAAAAAAAAAAAAAACTCAACATTCATTCGGGGGTGAGTAAAGTGGAATTTAAGGTCGATTTTTGAGTGAAAATGTTTTTGCAGATACAACTACTTCCTTTTTTTTTTTTGGAAAAGGAAGTAAAAATTAATTCATCATTTGACAGATTTATAATTCATATAATAATAATTTAAGTTGATTTTATATAAAACACTTAGCAAAACAAAACACGCGTCTTGCTTTTCATTTTGGCTTCAGCTGAAAACGGACCGCCAAATTATTTTTCAATGTCTGACCAGCAAAAAACGGTTGCTTAGTAGATCTAGTTCTGCCTTGTCAAAACAAAGCACTTATCTACTTCTCAAACATTGCCAAAAAATATTATCCAATTATAAATAACGCTAGTGGTACCCGCACGGCTTTGCCCGTAATAGAAAAATTAAAAGGTCTTTTGGTTCACCTGTATATTTACAAATAATGTATGGTGAATTTTCTCGCCAATTGGCTCGTGCCCATGTTACGGTTACATGTTATGATAATTTCGTAATTTACTCGTCCATCTTATGATAGTTTTGTTCTTAAAAATGGAATAGAAAAAGAACCACATCGAATTTTCAAATAATCGCTTCTAGGTGCACACACCCATGCTACAAACTAACTTTTTGCCAAATTTCATGAAAATCGGCAGAACGGTCTAGGCGCTATGCGCGTCACAGAGATCCAGACATCCTACAGACATCCTGCGGACAGAGAGACTTTCAACCTTATTATTAGTAAAGAAGATTACTGAATTTTAAGTAATGCAGCAAACGTCAGAGAGTTACTCAATCAGTGATTTTGGTTAGTATATTAAATGAGGATTAAAACCTTGCTCACATCTTTTTAAAAGGTCTGCGAGACACATAAATATTTTGAGTCCTCTCGTCTTCTGGAGTACAAATACTAGTCTCACAAGATATAACGCATCTAAGTTTCATGTTACATGTTAATTTGGGAAAGATATTTTCAATGAAACTTTATCAGTTTCATCTAAAAAAGAAAAGAGAAACAGTTTCAATTTTCCTTCTGCATCTGCATAAAATTATTCACCTCGAGTAGAAGAATAATTTTATCCGTTCTGTTTCAAAAAATTTCCTATCTCACTCAAATTCACTTGCGTCTTCGAATTGCACTTTAATTCCGACATATTCCCTGTTTCGATGGATCGGATTTTTATAATTTGCTCAGTAATCAGCCAATATTCCTTAAATATTAGGTTTCATTTGAATTTCAATTTCGTTCCTGTTTTATGAATTGCTCGAATCAAGATAAAATGGAATAAATCTTCGGGTTATTTGAACTTCAAACCTTAATAACATTGCTGCTGCAGGATAAAATGTTGTTCGCTGCATTAATTTGGATTCTTAAGAAATTTGAAGCGGCGCAAAGCGAACCAAATAGGCTCAAAATTACCTTAAATGACTGTAATGACAGTATAAGCTTTAACAATTTTCAGTACATGTTCTCTTTCAACGAAAATAGGATGTTTTTAAAAATTTTTAGAGTATAACTTCAGAATAAAATACAAAACATGTTTTTACATTCAAAGACTATTTTTATTCGCGCATGAAATAAAATAAGTACATAATTTCTTAATTAAAACACAAAAAAAAGCAGTTCATCTTAATATCTGTATATTTAGGGTAATTCTAAAGCAGTCATTAAAATTTAAATTGAAAATTGACAGAAAAAGAAAGAGGCGGTATACAGCTTTTACTGTACCGCCTCTAATTCTTCTCCTCTCAATTTTTAATTTATATTTTACTAGAGGGCTCTGCCCCCTGCTCGTTAACTTTCACCAGCTCCCGAAAATTGCTTCACAATCTTATTTGATTCGCTGATTTAAATCGTCAGTTAGAAAGAAACAGATTAAAAACGTATTATGTACGCTACCTTTGGATCAAAAAGCACCCCTTCACGGGTTTCAAAATAACTTGTACCAATTTGCACAGCCGTAAGGGTTAATGGGCTCCTGAGCAGAGGCGGATTTAGAGGGAGGCCATAGGGGCCATGGCCCCTCCCAAAACCTTGAGATTGTAGGATTTTTTTAAAGAAAAAAAATATTATGAGAAAACAACAAAATTTAACACAAGTTTTTTACTTTAAAAGAAATTTAGATCTTTAATTGGGAGAGAAATTATATTCCTCTCCTCGAAACAGAATTATAATTCCCAAAATTTTGCTCCATCGTTTACATCATTTCTTGATACCAACTTTAGACACTTGGGCGATCTTTAAATGCTGTTGTCCTCAGAACACACCTATTGCTTACAAGACCAAAGAGAGTCTAAATTTGCATTTTTATGCATTTAATTTCGAAATTTTTCCGGAGGAGAGCCCCCTTTTCCCATGCTCCTCCGCAAATGCCACAAAAGGTAACCAAAAATTGAATGTTAGAACTTAAATTGAGATTTTTTTTTCAACAGAGATTAGCTTTCCAAGCCTTTAACTTGTAAAAGCGGCTTAACTGGACATTTTTGGAGCTTCAATTATACATGATTTCCGATAGCCCCCCCCCCCTCTCCCTTCCGGTTGATATCGTAATGAAAGCTTTAAAATGAGATTTTTGGAGGGAGAGCTCACACACGAACCTTGCATCCTTTTCTCTAATACGTCCAAAAATAGCTTGAAATTGGATTTTTAGAGCCTCAATGACAAAATATTTCCAGGAAGGGAATATTCTAAACACCCCCACTTTCCCTTTAATGTCGGCAAACATTGCCTAAAGATGCATTTTTAGGCTTGACAGCAGAAGAGCTAGAAGAGCACCCACACCTCTCCTAATTTCTCAACATTTAACAACAGAATATTTCGGTTTCTAAGCTTCATTTTCAAAAAGTATTTTGGGGTCAACACCCGAACCCTGACCTTTCTTCTTACATCATCAAAAATAGCCTAAAATACGTTTTTAGGACCCTGATTTTCAAATACTACTTAGAAATTTCTATTTCGAAACTCTTTCCTGACGGGAGATTCTTTAATCCATCCCCCTCACGTAACGTCTCTAAAGATAGAAGTTTTTAACATTTCATTTGAAAATAATTTCTGAGGAGTTTGTTTATAAATTTTCAATGGCCCCTCCCAAAATGATCGGCTAGATCCGCCACTGCTCCTGAACATTGCAAAACTGCAGTTTTGTATATTTATGGTCTCAGTAATATACACTCCTGTTTGTGAAAATTGCAACACAATGAAGGAAGCATCGTAGTTGAATGAAATTTAATACACAGTTGAGTGGTAATGGTACAAATAAATGATTACATTTTCAAATTAAACAAACAATAAAAAGAGATAGAAATTAGCATTTTGTGTGGCCACCACGCGCCGCAACAAGAGCTGCTACACGACTCGGCATGGAGTGAAACAAAGTTTGAATATCTGCCTGCGAAAGAGTATTCCATATTGTTTGTATGCGCAACAAAGTTCGTCTGTCGAAGCGACAGGACGAGGAACACGAGCGAGACGCCGCCCAACAAAATCCCACACATGTTCAATCGGTGACATATCCGGGGAATATGCAGGTCAAGGAAGAAGCTGTACCTGCTGCGAATCAAGGTAGGATTTGACAGTCCTGGTGACGTGTGGACGGGCATTATCCTGCTGGAATGCAGCCCCTGGCAATCCTTGCAGGAAAGGAATGGCTTGGGGCTGTAAAACTTCGTTTATGTATCGGGTACTGTTTAAATTGCCCACAATTCGTAGCAATTGTGATCGTCCATGATATGCTATGGCACCCCAGACCATTACTCCGGGTGTTCGTCCCCTGTGGCGTTCGATAATGCACTCCGGAACGTGCCGTTCACCGACATAGCGCCTGACACGAATTCGGCCATCATGGTGCCACAAATTGAAGCGGGATTCGTCAGAAAAGACGACCTGCTGCCAATCAGCACGCCAGCTCCTATGCACATTGGCCCATTGTAGACGGAGGCGGTGATGGTTTTGCGTGAGAGGAATCCTGTGTAAAGGAATCCTTACGCGCAGCCCACGCTGCAGCAGACGTCTCCGAATTGATGAAGCACACAATGAAACACCTGTAGCTGTTGACCACTGTGCTGCCAATTGTCTAGAAGAAGCTGTGCGGTCCGTCAGCGCCATACGCAACAGGTGTCTGTCATCGCGAGCTGACGTCACATTTCGGGGTCCACTCCCGGATTTCCGAGCTGTCCGACCCTCATCCGTCTACTGCTTCCAAACACGCATGATTGTGCTGCTTTTACGCTGCACATGAGCGGCTACTGCACGATAAGACAATCCAGCTTCACGAAGGCCGACGATTCTGCCCAGTTCAAACTCCGAAATTTGCTCAAATTTCGCTTTTTCTCGTCGAAGAGGCAAAGTAAAGATTCAGTTAGCGTTTACTCTAGCATAAAACCACCGATAATCATACACGCCTCGCTACAGCCGTCTATTGATGTTCGGTTCAATCCACCGTTCAGAGGGCGCTGCTCACCATACGCATGCGCTACCGGTCTGCAATTCTAATCATTTGCATATCATGCCCTACTTTACATTTCCTGCAATTTTCAGCTCACTCGCGTAAATCCTTCGTGGTGTTGCAATTTTCACAAACAGGAGTGTATTATGCTCTTTAGCTCGGGGCTTGAACTGAGTTGAGCCTAATCGAAACCCTTAAAGTTTGTGAATAAGGGAAAGAAGAAACATGCGAATCGAAAAGAAGTAACTATGGCAACGCCAAATAAAATATCAATAACTTTAATGGAGATGAGGATTATTCGAATTTGATTTTTAACGGTTTGTAACTTTTTCCCTTTGGAGATAGAAGCTCAGTTTTTCGACCATAGGTCGAGTTAGGTCTGGAGTATAAAAAGCTGCTCTTTTCAGTGGTGTCAAAAAGAAAACTGTAGGGAAATTCCTTCACTTTTTACTGTTAGATTTAATGAAGAAAGTAATGCTTAAATTTTAGCTAAGCCTAAAAAAGTTCGAGCTAAAAACGCAAATAACTCCCGCCGTATTTAAGTTACAGCATTGAAACAAATTGCGTAGAACTCGGAAAATTTTACTCTTTCCTACGATATATAATATTAATATATGCAAGTAATTTTTCACCCCTTAATAGACAATAACAGGCAATTTTCGTGAAATTTGAGCTTAAAATATTAATTACAAGAAAATTAATTCGAATTCTAAAAAAATAAAACCCCAGGTGCCCACCAATGGGGCTCGAAGTAATTTTGTACAAAATTTCAAGGCTGTAGGCGCTATGGGTCTCCTGGACACACGTCCTCCACAGACTTCCATCCAATAAAATACTTTTGTATGCTACTAGTAAAAATACCCGGCGATGCCTGGGTTAGCAATAATTATGAGAAACAATCGTTACTTGCATTTGTTTTTTGTTTTAAGTGAAAGAATTTAAAACATACCTTTTTGACGTGATTTAAAATCTAGCTTCTTCCTTACTCATAAAACTAAAGTAGAAGTAAGTAAAAAGAGCAAAATAGTATTCATTTAGAAACGAAAACACGAAATTTAACCATATACAAATTTGAAGAATTTCCGAAATATGAAATTAAACTTCACATGTTTAAAATGATTTATCAGTTAATACTTATTATTATTATTTTTTTTACATGTAGTCTTATCTTCTTTGTAAGTCTATTGAAGTGTGAACTGTTTAAAAAAATGTAGCCGCGCGCCCGTAATCCCCTTAACCTTGCTTTAGTTATTTTGGAAATTTTTAATTATTGTGGGTTCTTGGTGCGATTTAAAATGGTACCGAATTTGCGGGAATCGTTTTGGGATACCTTGGATAATGCTTACTTTGTAAAACGGCATGTTACTAATTTTTGTTAAAGAGGTATTGTCGCCAGATGCTGAGATACTTTTGGTCACCACAAAATGACGCTAAATAATTCCATCCGAAATGTTTCCAAAATAAGTAGTAACAATTGGCGATGGTTTGAATTTGTGCACAGAGTCACATTAATGGAAGTTTTTGTGCTGTTTATGGATTTGCCTAATTTAGTTGCTGTATTATTTTACAGTAAAAAAAGTTTTTAAAGATTCTTTGATTGGCGATATTTTGTGTACATGGTGAAAGCTGACAAACATTATTACGTAGTCTTTGACTTCAAAAACCGCGACAGTTGAAAAAACTACTAAATGCATCCGCTACTAAAATCTTTCTGCATAAATTTTGGCGAAGTTTCTGCTGTTAGACTGGATAATGATTAAGTGTCCAATCAGCACAAATAATAAAAATAAACACATTAATTACATTACAGTTCCGTTTAAATGGAAAATAATCAACCAAATCAAATTATTATTAGCCAATCTTGGGGGGAAAATGTTACTTTGAGATTTGACTTGAGAAAAGCTTCAAACAGTCAGACGAAACACAAAAATATTCAACAATTCTAGCTATGAGCTGGGAGTTGAGATGATACACTAAATAATGAATTGGGTTGAGGAAAGCCTTCGAACATGGAACAAAAAAAGCTCATAACTCTCTTTTCATACAACTTAGAACTTTCTAACAGATGCCATCTTCAGCAGAAAAATAAGCGCTTTCGATGGACACATAATTTTAATATGTGCACGTATTTTTTCACCGTCATATTGAGGCATTTATGCAAAAATTGGGACTAAAATTGGAATAAAAAGGGAACTATCAATCGGATTTTTTTCGAACTGGTCCATAAACCTTCCCAGTACCAAACTGAACAAACGGTGAAAGTTTCAGCCAAATCTGCCGGGTAGTTTCTGAGATCTTAGGGAACAAATTTACCAAACTCCATTTATATATATATAGATTGACTGCTTTACAATAACTCTAAATATAAAGATATTGAGATCAACTTTAGTGTTTTGATCAAGAAACCACATACTTATTTTATTTAAAACTTTTTGGCGTGAACTAAGCGAATAGAAACGGTCTTTAGAATTTAAAAAACATTTTTTACATTTTATTTTAGAGTTTTCTGGTTTTAAAATTTCGTTGAGGTGACATTTTTTGAAAGTTAAAACATAATTTCTTGTTACATATCCTTATTAAGGGAAAAACAAATATGGACTTTCTTTTTAATATAAATGTATCGCGCATGAAGAAAAAGTAACCTTTTTTTTCTCATTAATCTTTTTCAGTATTGCTGGTTTGTATGCTTGAATTTAAAAGCAGTTTAGTTCAGGTATAGTGAAAAAACGAAAGCTTTTAAAAGTGCGCACATATGCTTGTACATGATTGTTTAAGTTCAGCCATGAAACTGATTTATTAAATTTATTGACAATTCATTTATTCATTATTTAGGGAACAAATAAAAAGTGGAAGTATTTTAAATTTATAATTACAATTATTTTGGCAACAATAAAAAACCGGAAGTAAAACGGAGGATTATGACGGATAATGTAAACTAAGAAACATTCTTTAAATAAATAGTTTTTAAAAAAGGCCCAGTGCTGCACTTATCTAGTGACCTGGCACGGTCATGAATTGAATTTTTTAGTGTCCATTTAATCAAAAAGAAAAAACGTTGGTTGTGAACAGTTGTTTTCAGCATTCAATAATGCTAGAGTGACCCAACTATAACTAGGAAACCCTTGGTTCCCAATAACATTAAATCCATTCTACCGTTAACGCCCCCTACTTTACACTGGAGAAAACGAGCGGATGTGTGCATCACATGACTTCCTTTTACACCAATTTAATGTTATTTCTCCATTATTGGCTATTAACTCTCTGAATATCTCCAACAATGGCCAAATTGAAACCAGAGTTTAAAAAAATAATAAAATCGTAAAGTTTTGTCGCCAAGTTGGCGACAAAACTTGGCGACCAAAAGACTGGCGATATATCGCTAAGTGTCCGCAAAATTATAACACCACTTGAGTATACATCGAAATTAACAATGATTCCCCCCACCCCAAAAGGTGCAAAAGACCCCTTTAGAAACACCCGAATGCAAACAAAAAGGAGGTGCACAACTAGAGCACACTAGGAGTCTACCTACCAAATTTCAACTTTTTAGGACATACCGTTCTTGAGTTATGCGACATACATACTTACATACGCACATACAGACCTCACGAGAAAACTCGTTGTAATTAACTCGGGAATCGTCGAAATGGATATTTCGGGCGTCTATACGTTCTTAGGCATATATCTACGTGTGGTCGGGTCGAAAAAAAAAACACAACATTGATTCGGGGGTGAGCAAAATGGAAATTAAGGTCGATTTTTGAGTGAAATTTTTTTCGCGAATACTTCCTTTTTTGGAAAAGGAAGTACAAATATTGTCATTCTCCTAACATTTATTATCCGATTGTCAAGCACTTTAATATAATACAGGCCTGCTAATTTACAAAGAAGTATATAGTGAAAGAAATTTATTTGATCACACAGAGGAACAGTGGTTTGACTGACTTAGATCTGTGATTTGTTTTACTTTAAGTTTGGCCCCTGAGTCTGAAAAAGATCTCAGTTTTAGTCCCCCACGTCAAGTTTTTAAGCAACATAGTGATTAGAGCAATGCGTTCACAAAATGTAGGACATTAAAAAATATATAGGACAGGATTTTTTTAGGTGAACAACTATTACTGTCTGACCACCGATGAAATGGAAAGGCAAATATCCAATTTACAGGCGGAAATAGAAGTGTCTATTGGTTTGAAGCAATTCCAGTTTTTCAGATGCGTGTTAGTCTGTAAATTAAGTGGATTTAAATCGACACGAACGAAACACAAGCATCAAATGTTTACTATTTCTTCTAATACAGATAGACTCGTCTTAACAGGTTTTTGTCATAGCAACCGTGGGCAGACAATGCATACACAATAGAAAAAAAAGTAGCTTTTTGTGTTGCCGATGAACACGGACTCATTTTGGGACATTACTGTAAATTTTGCTTTTGTAATAATATTAAAGTTAATCAAAATTTGTCACAAAATATGGCAATAGTATTTTGAAAAGAGACACTTGATTTCAGTTTAAAAAGGATTATGTCAACCAATAACAGAGCATTAATGTTTTCGTGGATACGGAGTTCTTTCAAGGAAAGTAGTCACATTCACATAAGAAGTAGAGAAAAAAAAAACCTGATATGGTAGAGAAAAACTTCGAAATCAACATGCCTATTTAATTGCTGCGCTGAATTACGTAGAAACAGTTAGCTCGATCGGTAAAGTACGTGAATCTGGTGAAACAAAACGCTTGGAAACTAATGATACCTTTATTCCGTTACAGTAAATGGAAAGAAATGTACTTTCGGATTGTTAAAAGAGGACTTGTGAATAGATTCGCTTCGGAAACGTTCTTTGAACGCAGAATATTTCTTCTTGTTCTTAGCACTATTAAGGCCCTTACTGATGTATTTCTTCGAGGGAAACCCTTCAGTCAAAGCAGTAGGGGAAGCTGCTGTACCCACGGATGCTTGTACCTACGGGCGTTGGTCGGGAAATTCCGGGTATTGTCGAGAGGGATCCTAATTGGGATTCAACATGTGTGTCACAGCCCTCTCCAATACCCCACGAAGTTTCAACTCCATGAAACGAACATTTAAGATTCTATCACATTTTTTCGGTTTTAGTAGGGTCTAAGCAAAAAAAAAAAAAAAAAAAAAACGAGCAATTTCTCTTTTTTTTTCGTCCGTCGTGGATTGTATTATTCATTTTTGTTGTAGGTATCATGATTCCCTGTATTTTGAAGGTTTTGTTTCTGATTTTTAATGTTGTAAAACTGTGGTCTTATCGTTGTGACTGCCTTGCAAAACCAAAATGGCATACCTTTGTACCCAAGGACACACAACCATGTGTACCCACGGACAGCAATTTTTAGTCTCCTTGGGTCACACCTGAGTCTTCTTACGATGTGAAGAACCTCAAAATGGTGCCTTGCCATCAACGTTCGAAATTTGCTTTTAACAATGATAATGAATTTGAAGTAGGGCTTGAAGATAGTGTTGAAATAACTCCCACCTGTTCTAGGATCTTCAGACCGTCAATCTCACCTGTTTTCATTTGAAGTCGACTTTTCCAGATTTTTGTTGATGTAATCTAAACTGAGTTTTTGGCGATGGGTAAATTTTGGTTAAAGATTTCAATTTTCATATAAATTGAAGTTATTATGTAGGTACATACAGAGCCATACAATCATGAATCTAGTTATATTTTTGTTTAAAAACATATTAATTATTCATAACATCATTAACTCTCTTAAGACTAATAACTTTTTTAAAGAGTTCACTGATGTTAATAATTAAGGAAAATTAAAAAAAAAGGAAAAAACCTTTGATTCATTTTCAAAGTTTAATTTCTGTTGGAGATTTTATTTAACGTTATTTTCAATGGATGTCTGAAGTATTTTAATATAAAATGGCTTACGAAAATGTATTCAGTATAATTGAGTTCCTCACACCTAGTTATATATTATTTTTTTATATGTCCATGGGTACAAAGGCACCTGTCCGATTGGTGGACGGGTTGTTGCACTCACGGACAAAAAAGATGGTTTTTAAGTAAAACATTTTTTGAGGTTGAAAGCTTTGAGATTTTCACCTGACAAAAATTGCCAAATTAAATGATAAGCTGTAAATTCTGCCACAAAATTTTCCCGATCGATTATCCATTCCCAGAGACCAGCAAAAATTAAAAAGTAAATTTTGTCCTTGGGTATGGGGGGGGGGGGCAGCTTCCCCTACTTTAAAAAAAGGAAAACATTCTATCAACTTCTTCGTCTTCGCGCACGGATAATGTGGATAAAATTCAATAATGCAGTAATAATTAGGTATTAATACCCAGAAATAATATTTGACTGTCACGAGTCCACTAACCCGCGTTCTCTAACTATTCCATAACAGATCGGATTGAAATTCATCTTAATCGAAGTATCGTTCACTGCAAAACTGACCTGCTGGACGGCGAACGTTGTCAACAATCAGATGCGTTACTTGACTAGTTCGGAAAGGTATCCCAGATGGGTAGATTCACTTGCTTCGTGGACAGTAAGTTCCCACCCTGTGTTTTATTTCCTTTCTTTTGTATTGTAAATATTTCTTAGGTCGTTCCGATTTTGAGTAAAAATTTGTAATTACTATTGTTGGAGCATTCAAAGTAAAAATGTCTCGATTATCAGAAAAGAGAGGTCCTTGTGTATAGGTACTCATTGTACTTGAACAATTTGGGTACTTTGGGAATGAAAAATGGATGTCAACCTTAGATACAGATAACAAGCAACTAAAATTAAAAATTAAAAAAAAAAAAAAACCGACTGGGTCGCAAATGTAGAATCAAGAGGGAAAATTGAAAATCCTTTTAAAAGCCTTATACTAGTAATGACAATTACAAGTATTTTATTTCTTAACAAATAGAAACTGGCAACAGATTAAAATTTAAAATCATTCCTTTTAATTTCCTTGTCGGTCAACAATGAATTCGCTGAAAAAAGGCTTAGCTGTATTTAAAATCTGCTTTAAAAAGCGTTAAAATTCGAATCCTATATAACATGGAAGTTCCAAACACATTCTATTAGACGCAGAAAAAATTACTCTTTATTTTGGTTACAAATTTTAAAATTTTAAAATATATTTTCACTGCAAAAATCGCGAAAAACCTTTTAGAGGTTTTTCATTATTTATCTTCTTTAATTAGGGTCATCCAAAGACGCAACCTAGCTAAGAACATTCTCGATCAACTCTCCTTTCAAACAAAAAAAAAAGTTTTTCAAAATCGGTCCATCCGTTTAGGCGCTAGATTGCCACAGACAGATACACAGACACGTCAAACTTATAACCCGCTTCCTTTGTGTGTCGGGAGGTTATAAGCCCAGTCGTATAAATACGCAAGACTTTCACACATCTTAACCAACCTATTTTTTTGAGTAATCACGATTGCTTATTGTTCTCATTTGACTGTTTTTGATGTTACGCTGATTTTATTTTCCCGCCAGCACCCTCTGCAGCATCACCGTCGACCGGCCGCCTCACCGTGCTGCTCCTCTTGCGAAAACCGTCTCCAGGTTGCGTCCATATCCTACACACGCATACATACACACACACCTACAAACACACACACCTACACATGCACACAATCATGCTGCACACAGACACAAACACACATGCCTACCCATACACAAACACACCACCGCCTACACGCACACGTGCGTACACGCACAGTCCTGCATACACAACATGCATACAAATGCCTACATACACTCACACACACACGCACCCACACACATGCGCCTACACAAACACATACGCGCATATATACACACAGACGCTCGTGATTGCGAAAAATATAATTTGAATTCAAGATGCCAAAAATTCAAATTAATATTTTTTTTTGTGAAATCACATCCATTTATTATTCAACCTCATATAAAACCCATTTGAAGAGTACAAGGAATAACGACAAAATGTAAATCATCCCAATGTACAAGAAAACCACGTGTGGAAGTTCAAAACTCCGACCTTTCTCATTGCAAAATAAACTTTCAGGTGATTTTTTTGCCTTGATTCTTCACTAACATTTCCTTCCTGTTAAAAAAGAACAACTAATCCCACTCTACAAACTCTCAGTGCTGTCGCATTGAACACAACTTGAATTATATAAAAAAAGACATTTCGCCTCCATTCCCTGCAGCCCTTCATTTGACTTCTTCAACGAAAAGGTCGAGCGTATTATTCCATAACTAGTGATACCCGCACGGCTTTGCCCGTAGTAGAACATTATAAGGTCTTTTGGTTCGCCTATACATTTTTAAATAGTGTATGGTGAATTTCTCACCAATTGGCTTGCCCATGATACGGTTCCACGTTATGATAACTTGGTCATTTACTCTTCCCTCTTATGACGATTTTGATCGGTAAAATGTTCTTAAAATTGGAACAGAAAAAGAACAAAATTGAATTTTCGAAAAATCGCTTCGAGGTGCTCATCCCCATGCTACAAACTAACTCTGCCAAATTTCATGAAAATCGGTCGAATGGTCGAGGCGCTATGCGCGTCACAGAGATCCTGACAGACAGAGATCCAGACTTTCAGCTTTATTATTAGTAACTAGTGGTACCCGCACGGCTTTGCCCGTAATAGAAAAATTAAAAGGTCTTTCGGTTCGCCTGTATATTTACAAATAATGTATGGTGAATTTTCTCGCCAATCGGCTTGTACCCATGTTCGGTTCCACGTTATGATAATTTCATATCTCGCCAATTGGCTCGTGCCCATGTTACGGTTCCACGTTATGATCATTTCATAATTTACTCGTCCATCTTATGATAGTTTTTTTCTTAAAATTGGAGTAGAAAAAGAACCACATTGAATTTTCCAAAAATCGCTTCGAAGTGCACACAAACTAACTTTGTGCCAAATTTCACGAAAATCGGCCGAACGGTCTAGGCGCTATGCGCGTCACAGAGAACCAGACACCCTGACTGACAGAGATCCAGACTTTCAAGCTTTATTATTAGTAAAGATGAAATGTTGGAAAGCAAAAATCTAATTGACTCACCTCTAGATTCAGAAGATCAGTTTTAGAAGTACAGGACAAGCAAACTCCAGAATATAATTTCCTGAGGTTCCTGCAATGGGAAAAACGTTCATTTTATTACACAGTTCATTTTGACATTTAAATTTTAAATCACAAAATAATCAAAACCTTTTCATTGGATGGATTATGTAAGAAAGTCTTCTTTTATGGGATATTTGAAAGAAAAATTTCCATTTTCTTCCGCACGTATTAGTTCATACATTTCATAAAAAAGTAATAACTTAAAAGGTTATGAACTAATTTTTTGCTGCTTAAAACATCACAAACGTATGTGTAAATTCTTAAGAAAAAAGTATGTTAATAATTACCTCTTGAAATTAATACTTTATAATAAAATTTATGAACTGTCATGTGCGTGAGAAAATGGCCACTTTTTCGTAAAGTGGGTCTGTGCAGGATCTTTTCTAGGAATGGGACACTTTTCAAATAAGGACACATTAGTGGAAATAGGTTCATAGGTTAGGTAGCAATATTATATTAAAATTTATAAAATTAAAATTAATTTAAATATATATTTTTAAATTATTGTTTAACGTATAACATATAATCCTCATATATATATTAGCCAATAATCGAGTAACCCTTCTAACGTCATCAACAATGAAACTCACGCCACGGCATGATAATTAGATAATATGTTTTGGTAAAGTTTAAAATGCAGGGAAATGCTTTATTGTGACAAGGCTGAACTGGATCCGGAAAACTTAACAGTTTTACAGTTAAGACTGTGTCATTTCCGGGAAATGAAGAAACGAAAAAGTAGGAAACAGGGAACGCTATCTACTGGAATTTATTATACTTTTTGCATTTGCTCTCCGTTCTGATAAAAAATTTGCTTTTGATATACGTTTGACATTTTTCAGAGTGTTATGAGGCTCAATTAAATTTTTGAATAAGTACTGAAGCATAATTTCGAACATTCTGAATTTCGAACATTACCTCAAACAGTTCGTGTTTCCTATTTCATATATATACTTTTATAATTGTATGCAAATTGAAAACCATTTGCGAAAATGGACTTCAATTATCGCTGTCAAAAGTAACTAGTTTAAACTTATAGCCATTAAAATGGAAATGGACTTCACGCGAGGTTCTGTTATTCGAATGTTCTCAGTCAATTCATCCGCATTCAATGGAAGTGACATTTTGGAATTCGCAAACACAATAACTTCGCTCTATTTCATCTTTGTTCTCACGGAAAGAACTCGGTATTTATGATGCATAACGTCGGCTGAAACTCCTCGCGGTAGTGAAGCAAATGTAAATTAAAACACATTCAAATAAAGAGCTGTGTTTTAATTTGTCATTGCGAAATTGTCGTGTTTCGTCCGTTAATTTCTATGGAAGTTCAAAAATAATTTGTTTTTAAATTGATAATTAAAATTCTTCTTCTTTTTTATATATATTTTTAGTTTTAAAAATATATCTTTCTCTACATACTCAGAAAATAAGGCTTTCTACCAGCAACGGTGAAGAAAATACCATTCGCACAAACATCAAAACATCTTTTATCTTCTATCTACTTCTTTGAGTAGATAGATAGATATAAATAGAGATATAGATAGAGTCGATAGACATATGATAGTGGCATCCAAAACACAATCTATAAAAAAAAGTGTCTTTGTGTGTTTTTTGTTCCTTATTCAAATCCACAGTTTACGTCAGATTTTCTCCAAAGTTGGCTCAGAGGTCCTTTGATCCACTCCCCCCCCCACCACCGAAATGTTACTCTTTACGCAATAGCTGAATTTTTGGAACTCAGAAAAAAAATCCAAAGAGGTTGAAAATTGAATGTTCAGTCATAAAATTGCTATTTGGACATTTTTACACCCATTAACTTTTTTTTTGAGAAATCACGATTGCTTATTGTTCTCACTTGACAGTTCTGAATTCCTATGATTTTATTTCCCCCCCCCCTGCCTCCTTCTGCAGCACCACCGTCGGCCAACCGCATCACGATGCTGCTCCTCTAGCGAAAACCGCATCCAGATTGCGTCACTTACTTGCTACACTTACACATACACCTACACACACATGCATACACCTACACACACATACACCTACACACAAAGACGTACACACGCATACATACAGACACACAAACACATACACACAACTACCCACACATACACATACCCCCATACAAACACACATACACACACCTACACACACACATACACCTACACACACAAACACATACACACAACTACCCACACGTACCCCTCACAGAAACACACATAGACACAACTACCCACGCATACACGCATGCCTACACACATACACATAACCCTCACACACCAAAAACAAACATACCCCCCTCCACACACACAAACACACACGCGTACAAACATACACACACACACACTCGTGATGGCGAAAAACATAATTTGAATTGAAGATGTCAAAGTTCAAATTATTTTTTTTTTTTTTAAATTTAAGCCTGATTCTTGAATATGCGTCACTTGACTCAACTTCTTTTTTTTTTCGAGGTAGACCTGGCAACACCGGGAAGTGCAGCTAGTAATAAATAATCATCGCTGACGATAACTGAATTTTAAAAATGACAAAATAAATTAATGCAAAACTCTAAACTTACAAACCGCAGCGACTTACAGGTTCAAAAACATGAATGTGAGAAAGAACTGTATGTGATTCAGAACTCGAAAAAGCTAGGCTCAAACACCCGCATTGCTAGCAGTCATCTTTATACATTAATGGCTACTTCTGTATGTATGTATGTCCGGGGTAATCTTCAAAACTACTGGACCGATTTTAACCATTTTTTCACCATAGATAGCTACATTATCAGGGAGCAACTTAGGCTGTAATTTATTCCTAAAAATATTAGTTTAAAAATGTTATGATGGCAAACGGTAAATGTCATGTCATTTCCCCATTAAATGATTAAATATAAAACCCATTGTTACGAAAATTCGTTGCCTTACAACAGCAATATTAAAAGCAATCATAATGAAAATTTTAAACCAAGGCTTCTCCGGAGCAAACATCAGTTTAAAGTCATTTAGACATTTGGAAACTCTACTTTTTGCACACTTGAGGAAACACAGAGGGCTTTTTTTTTCTTTTTTTGTGTGTGTAATATTTAATTAACTAAAGCGCATGGTTTTTTTAGCGATCTTTGATTTTGTTAGTTCATATTTTGGAAAATTTTCAAATATTTATATGCTTCAACACGTGCTTTCGTTTCTAAATGAATGCTCTCGTTCGTTCTTTATACTTATTGCTATTTTACTTTTATGAGTAAGGAAGAAGCTCGATTTTGAATCACGTCAAAGCGGTGTGTTTTGTTCAGTTAAAACAGAAGACGAAAGAAGGTAGCAATTGTTTCTCACAATTATTACTGACCCAGGCAACGCCGGGTATTTTTGCTAGTTGCTTTCATAAATGATACTGGAATTGCACGTGATTGTTTGGCACTCGTGCCGATCAATAAAGTGTTTCGGGATTTAAGTAATTAATGTAACGTTCTCAGCATTCATACATCCAGCAAATAAACAAAACATAAAATTGGTTGTTTAGCAAACAAAGCAATCAGTAATTAAATTCCGAAAAACACTCATTTCCTTACTAAAAGTACTGCTCGCTTTTTGAAATTACGTTATATCAGTTTAAGAGCGAAATTTTAAAGAAATGTTAAACTAAGTTTCATAAATCGGCGTAATTTTCAAGATTGCAAATTCGATTTCTTCTTGACGCGTAGCACAGAGGATGTCCGTAGAGATGCGAAGATTACTTTAATAAAACTTTTGACTAGTAATTGAATTACTTTACAACTTTATATATGGAATTAGGTTATTCACCACTTTTAAAGAAATTGATTCGCCTTCCGCTTTTAATTGATACTTTGACAAACAGTTCGCAACCTTGGAAATATTTTACTGTTCCATTGACATACAAATCTTACAGCAAGCGGTTGTTTCTTGGGTTCTAATAAATCACAGTTACCTACGGAAAAATAAGCGGGTGTGTAAAGGCACAGAAAGTACTGAAATACATCTGTAAAGTAAATACAGTGGTGGTAAAAAAAATTGCATCACCCGCGCCGCAAAGGAGAGGAATATCATCCCGACTGCATTCAACACACAGTCAAGCATCCCGTATCCCAGATCATTTGGGGATGGATTTCTGATCAAGGAGTTGGTGGGCTTCACTTTGTGCAAGGCTCAGGCATTTAAAGGAGAAATTGCTATCCGGGATCACTTTACTTCAGTTCCAAACGTCATTTTGCAGGATGATTCTGCTCCGTGCCATAGGTCAAAACTGGTAAGCAACAATTCAAAAACTTTTTCCTGCCATTAGACTAAAATTGACATGGGCATAAGTAATTTTTTTTCTCTTAACTCACACGCAGGTTCAGAAATGGAAAAATGAGCATGGGGTCAGGAGTTCCGCCTTGGCCCGGAAACAGTCCCGGTCTACGTGAACAATGATCAGATTCCTGCTGATAAATGTTTATTTCATAAGTTTTGCAGAATTTCACATACATTCATCGTTAATCGGTCGACCAAAACTTCTCACATAATCCCATTGTTGTGAAAATGCGAGGATGATGCAATTTTTTTTACCAGCACTGTAAATAAGTAATATACTTAAAATACATTTAATTTGCGCTGGTTAAAATGTAGTACATATTTTTCATCCTTTCTATTTATGATGAATTCTATTTTAAATTTATTAACGACTTGATCCATTTACTGAAAGCAGTTCCTAACATTCACAGTCTGCTCTATGCAGATGACCTAGTTTTATGGACTACAGCACCTAAGAGACATGCAACGACAAGTATTGACTCTAGTCTTAATTCTGTTTTAAACTGTTTACATTCTTGGTGTAGGGAAAATAATATGATTATTAATCTGGGTAAATGTGTTTCACAGACCTTTTCATTAATGCATCAGCAGATATCGCCAGAAGTCTTTCTTGGCGGAGCTACCCTCGATAATGTTGACACCTACGCCTATTTGGGCACTGTTTTGGACTCTAAATTAAGCTGGAAGAATCATGTAAAGTATTTGTCAGATAGAGTTGTTATGCGACTTCCAATTTTAAAGCGACTAGCTGACTGTGTTTGGGGGTAGTGCCCGTTCTACCCATGCTCATAAATATCAAAAATAATATCCTTCCAATTTTCACATATTATTGTGAGCCCCTAATTACCATGTCAGAATCCTGTCTACACAATTTGGATATCTTACAAAATCAAACACTCAGACTCAGCACAGATGCTGTGAAGTCCACACCTATTGACTCAATGTTAAAACTCACAGGCCGTTGGGTGTTGTGGTCTGACTATCAATGCACTTCCTCGTAACTTAAATACACAAAATGAATTTATCCAGAAAGAAACAGAACGAGCTGTAAGATTGGACATGGACATATCCCTCCCACTCGAAAACCAAGTAAACCTATAAACCCCCTCGATTTCTACAAACTAAACGTAAATCTGTGTCTGAGACAAGAAATTCGAAAACACGGTACTCCTATTGTTGTCCTTGGCGACCTTGCACTCGAAACAATGGATATTTTTTACCCGGAACCTCTTTGGTTGAGAGTCTTTACCGATGGATCCTTCTTACCTGATCAGCCTAATGTGGGTGCTGGAGTGTTTTGCGACTTATTTGCTTTTGATGCCCCAGTGGGCACTATTAGAACAGCTTATGACGGTGAAATTTCTGCGGTCTGCGTCACCCTTGAACATTTTTTATGTTTCAGCGATGAATTTCCAAATGCTGTCATTCTTTCAGATTCACAAGCTGCTCTCCATTCAATAAAATCAATGGACATCCCATTTTCTGAAGTTATACTGAAATGTCAAAACTCTATTAAAAAGCTACAACAACTTGGTAAATCTGTCGTTTACCAATGAATTCCTTCTCACTGCTGGAAATGAAATAGCTGACACTCTGGCTAAAAAGGGAACCACCATTCAACAAATTAACACTATTCCGGTCTCATACTCAACTTTTAAACGAGTGTTTAAAAGTAAAGCCTTCAACAATTTCCACACTCGACTAATGGAAAGGGTATGTAACAAAAAATGGAAAGACCTCAATCCAAATGGTATTCCGGACTGGCCACGCCGGAAAACAGTTGCTATTTTCCGACTAACCATTAGACATGACTGTCTTGCTGTCCACTTACACAGGATCATCCTGGCTCTTGATTCTGATTGTCCACTTTGCCGAAGTCAGTTGATTATGGATGGCCGCCATCTTCATCAGTGCAGAGTTTTCCATGGATCATCAGTTGCAAAGCGATACTGGGAGACGAGGAGAAGAATGTGGAAATGACTATTTTTATGTTCATGTTCTTGTTCTTTTGTTTTGTATTTTTTTTCCTTTTGTCAAACCCCACTGCCATTGGAAAAAAAAAATATTTTAAACTTCTGTTATCTTGCCTTGAATTCTGTTTTATACCACACCAACCTGAAAAGAGTTGGTGTATTTTGGACGTACATGAATATATGTTACTGTGAAAGACTGAAATAGGTGATTGTTGACTTTCACCGCTAATTCAACACAAAAAATCGGTCTTTCGCAGAAGTCTTTGGTATATGAATGCTGATATTTACCGGCGAATGTCCATAGTTGCCAGATTCCGTACTTTCGCACACACAAACTGCGAAATTTAGTGCACTCGTCAAAAAGAACAATGTTTCTCAAATTATCGATTTGGGGGATCAAGTGTTTCTCTCTGTTACCGAAAGCTTGAAATTTTGTAAGAGCCACCATTTCGCTGAGGACTCATTCCACTTCAAAAGCAGTCACTTTGTTCTTAGCTTATGTATTTCCCAAAAAATTAAAAATTTTGAAAGGTAACAAAATTTTTTTTGCTTACAGTAGTGGTAAAAAAAATTGCGCCGCAAAGGAGAGGAATATCAACACACAGTCAAGCATTCCGTATCCCAGACGATTTGGGGATGTATTTCTGATTAAGGAGTTGGTGGGCTTCACTTTGTGCAAGGAACAGTAAACGCTCAGGTGTATATCGGTCTTTTGGAGGAGAAATTGCTTCCCACTACCCGGGATCATTTTAGTTCAGTTCCAAACGTCATTCTCCACGATGATTCTGCTTCCGTTCCATAGGGCAAAACTGGTGAGTAACAATTCAAAAACCTTTATCCGGCCATTATTCTTACATTGACGTGGGGTTAAGTAATTTTTTTTCTCTCAACTCACACGCAGGTTCAGAAATGGAAAAATCAGCCTGGGGTCAGCAATTTGCCTCGGCTCGGAAACAGCCCCGATCTACGCGAACAATGATCGGATTCCTGCTGTAAAATGTTTATTTCATAAGTTTTACAGAGTTTCACATACATTCATCGTTAATCGGTCGACCAAAACGTCTCACATAATCCCATTGTTGTCAAAATGTGAGGATGATGCAATTTTTTTTACCAGCACAGTAGAATTCAAGCATAGATCTGATATACACCAAATTTTGTTAAATTCTTCTTTGAATTTAAATTTTTTAAAGGCATATATTAGTCGCCACTAGCAGAACAAATTTTCTGTTCTTTCACGGACTGGCACCGGGAATCTTGTCCTAGGATTTATTTGTTTCTAAAAATTTAGCGTTTGAATTGAAAAAAATCGTGACAGTAGCTTATTACTGTTTTGTTTTCCTTTTCAATTTTTGGCGGGAGAAAATATAGTCAAACAGTCAGCTAATCGCAATTCAAAATTGCTTAAAATCGCACTCTCTCACTATATTATAAAACGTGAGCACCTTTGCCTTAATATGCAACACTTTTTCATTCCAGAGCAGTGCTAGGCATTGAATTAATGAGTGCACTAATGAGGTGTTCGTGAGAAGAAGAGAGAGCTTTTGTGGGAATACTGGAAACAGCTGGTGTGAGGGTGCAGTCGTCTTTAAAGGTAGCTTCTCGACGAATCTCCTACCGAAAACAGTTACGGTTGTGTGAAATGCGAATGTTTTAATTAGCAGCTTGTTCGCTCTCCATGTTTGCCTTTCCTCCGCTTCCGGATTGGAAGGAAAACAAAAGTCGCTAACATTTTCTTAATTAAAGTAGAAGTAGAAGTTCATTTAAAACGACTTTTCAGTGGAGTAAAAATTATGCAAATACTATTATTTTCTAAGCCAACTATATTCGTGTTCTTTTTATGACATGCAAATGTGGATGAAGGGAGACTGCTTAAATGAAAGGTCTCCCTGCGTTTGTAGTAGCCTAATGAGAAAACTATCGTTTTTCAGTTTAATGACATTTTATTTGAAACTAGTGGTACCAGCACGGCTTTGCCCGTAATAGAAAAATTAAAAGGTCTTTTGGTTCACCTGTATATTTACGAATAATGTATGGTGAATTTTATCGCCAATTTCCTTGTGCCCATGTTACGGTTCCACTTTATGATAATTTCGTATCTCGCCAATCGGCTTGTACCCATGTTACGGTTCCACGTTATGATAATTTTGTAAATAATGTATGGTGAATTTTCCCGCCATTGGTTTGTGCCCATAGTACGGTTCCACGTTATGATAATTTCGTATCTCGCCAATCGGCTTGTGCCCATGTTACGGTTCCACGTTATGATAATTTCGCAATTTACTCGTCCGTCTTATGATAGCTTTGTTCTTAAAATTGGAATAGAAAAAGAACCACGTCGAATTTTCGAAAAATCGCTTCGAGGTGCACACCCCCATGCTGCAAATTAACTTTTTGCCAAATTTCATGAAAATCGACCGAACGGTATAGGCGCTATGCGCGTCACAGAGATCCAGACATCCAGACAGAGAGACTTTCAGCTTTATTATTGGTAAAGATAAAGAAAAGTTAAAGATCAATAAAATAATTATACTAGAGGAGAACAGTTTGTAACACAATGTCAGTCGAGTTCAATTTTGGAGCTGTTTTCGAGTTAAATAGTCATGCTGTTTTCAAAACTGCGGTTAATTCCCCCCCCCCCCCAAGTCAGGTTTTTTTTCTTTGCGCTTCAGATGAATGCGACCACTTTTCGCGGCAGCCCCGCGTATCACGGAAAAGCCAACTGGGAGAGACGACTGCTGGATGCAGTGTCAGAAAAATGGGATACATTGCACATAAACTGCGTTTTACTTAGTAAACGACAGTAATTTAAGACATAACGAATAGTGAATCACGTAAATTTAAAAAAAAATATTAATTTGAATTTTTGGCATCTTGAATTCAAATTATGTTTTTCGCAATCACGAGCGTGTGTGTGTATGAACGCGCGTGTGTGTTTCTGTAGGCGCATGTGTGTGGGTGCGCGTGTGTGTGTATGTATGCATGTGTGTGCGTGTTGTGTATGCAGTGCTGTGTGTGTACGCGCGTGTGTGTGTGTGTGTAGGCGTTCGTGTGTGTATGGAGGCATATATGTTTGTGTCTGTGTGCAGGCATAAGTGTGTGTGTAGGATTGTGTGTTTGTGTCTGTGCGTAGGTATGAGTGTGACGTTTTTCGCAAGAGGAGCAGCACCGGGAAGCCGGTCGACGCGACGGTGGTGCTGGCAGAGGGAGGTGGCGGGAAAATAAAATGATAGGAATTCAAAACAGTCAAATGAGAACAATAAGCAATCGTGATTGCTCAAAAAAAAAAAGAAAAAAAAAAACTCTATTTAAAAAAAAAAAAAAAAAACGAGGGGGTTCATTAACTAATTTCTTAAATCATCGCAAGAGGGCATATTAGGGGGTCTAGTACAATTCATGCAAAAGAACAGCGAATTTGTGGGGGGGGGGAACGTAGAGCATACAGCAGTTGATAAATGTAAGTACAAAACAGTTTAAAAATATATGAAAAGGCGTTAAATCACTTGATGACGCAAAATATTATCAAAAAATTATCACCGTCAACAGCAGGCAAGAAAACTAAATCATTCCATCAAAACTTTTATCTAATATTTATAATTCTCTTATCTACTTTTTTTAAATGTTTTAATTCTAAAAATAAATAAATAAATATCGCAGATAATAATTCCAAAGAAATATAAATATATAAAACATTGCATATGAATATAAATATATAAAACAATGCAAAAAGGAATATAAATGAACTAGCAAAAATACCCGGCGTTGCCTGGGTCAGTAATAATTGTGAGAAACGATCGCTACTTTCTTTCGTTTTCTGTTTTAACTGAAAGAACTCAAAACACACCGCTTTGACGTGATTAAAAATCGAGATTCTTCCTTATCCATAAAGGTAAAATAGCAATAAGTAAAAAGGACGAAATAGTATACAGTTAGAAACGAAAGCACGAACTGAAGCATATAAAAATTTGAAGAATTTCCAAAATATGAACTAACAAAACAAAGATCACTAATAAAACCGTGCGCTTTATTTAATTAAATAGTACACACACACAAAAAGAAAAAAAAAAGCTCTCTACTATGTTTCCCTTAGAGTGCAAAAAGTAGAGTTTCCAAATATTTGAATGACTTTAAACTCATGTTTGCTCCGAGAAGCCTTGATTCAAAATTTTCATTATAATTACTTTTAATACTGCTGTTGTAAGGCAACGAATTTTCGTAACAATGGGTTTTATATTTAATCATTTAATGGGGAAATTACATGACATTTACTTTTTTCCATCATAACTTTCTTAAACTAAGTTTTTTAGAAATAAATTATAGCCTAAGTTGCGTCTTGATAATGTAGCTATCTATGGTGAAAAAATGGTTAAAATCGGTCCTGTAGTTTTGAAGATTACCCCGGACATACATACATACATAAAGAAGTAGCCATTTATGCATAAAGATGGAAAATAAATGTAAAGCGCATTTGAAGCGATAAATTTGAAAATAAAGTTGCACCATTTCTGTCAAAACAAACGTGCAATATTTCATTTCTCAGATTGTTTTTTGTAAATCCGCTCACAGCCTTGAGCGAAATCGCACGAGGAAAACATCTCGAGCCGAATAAAAGCGAATTTCAAAGAGAGAGAGAAAAAAAATTGGTAAACTATGATTCAAGAGTGTGTGAGAAGCGTTTCTAGCTCAATCAAAATGATTGCGCAATGACACCTAAAACACATACCATCAACATATCTTCAGTTGTCAAAAATTTAATCAATCACACTTTTCCTTGTGAAGAAGACATCACGTGTCTTGTAGCTTGCAACTTTGTTGTCACTTTTCTTGACATGTACGTGTTGATACGATCAGATGTACGAGAAGACAAAAAAATCGGGCATTTTCCGTTACGTCGAAGGAACGGAGGCGAAGCCGTGAAAATGACAGCTTTTGAAGGAACTATTTCTTTTGCTAATTTCATTGGAGTGATTTTATGAATTATTTCGCTCGCTGTTTTTTGTTCAATGTCTTTTTACTTCCTTTTACAAAAAAGGAAGTATTGTATTCGCGAAAAGATTTTCACTCAAAAATGGACCTTAATTTCCATTTTACTCACCCCCGAATGAATGTTGAGTTTTTTTTTTTTTTCGACTCGACCACACGTGGATATGTGCCTAAGAACGTATAGACACGCGAAATATCTATTTTGACGATTTCCGAGTTAATTACAACGAGTTTTCTCGTGACGTCTGTATGTACGTATGCGGATGTGTGGATTTGCGTATGTATGTCGTATAACTCAAGAACAGTATGTCCAAAAAAGTTGAAATTTATACGTAGACTCCTAGTGGGGTCTAGTTGTGCACCTCCCCCTTTTGCCCCTTTTTGGAGGAAAATCATTGCTAATTTCGATTTAAACTCAAGTGGTGTTATAATTTGGCAGACACAGCGATATATCGCCAGTCTTTTGGTCGCCAACTTTTGTCGCCAGCTTGGCGACAAATTTGGCGATTTTTTTTTTTTTTTAATCTGGTTTTAATTTGTCTACTGTTGGTAATATCTAGAGAGTAAACTATTGAATCACGTTGAAATTGCCAGTAATTGGGAAATGACGTTAAATTGGAGTAAACTATTGAATCACGTTGAAATTGCCAGTAATTGGGAAATGACGTTAAGTTGGAGTAAACTATTGAATCACGTTGAAATTGCCAGTAATTGGGAAATGACGTTAAGTTGGAGTAAACTATTGAATCACATTGAAATTGCCAGTAATTGGGAAATGACGTTAAGTTGGAGTAAACTATTGAATCACGTTGAAATTGCCAGTAATTGGGAAATGACGTTAAGTTGGAGTAAACTATTGAATCACGTTGAAATTGCCAGTAATTGGGAAATGACGTTAAGTTGGAGTAAACTATTGAATCACGTTGAAATTGCCAGTAATTGGGAAATGACGTTAAGTTGGAGTAAACTATTGAATCACGTTGAAATTGCCAGTAATTGGGAAATGACGTTAAGTTGGAGTAAACTATTGAATCACATTGAAATTGCCAGTAATTGGGAAATGACGTTAAGTTGGAGTAAACTATTGAATCACGTTGAAATTGCCAGTAATTGGGAAATGACGTTAAGTTGGAGTAAACTATTGAATCACATTGAAATTGCCAGTAATTGGGAAATGACGTTAAGTTGGAGTAAACTATTGAATCACGTTGAAATTGCCAGTAATTGGGAAATGACGTTAAATTGGAGTAAAAAAAGTCATGTGATGCACACATCAGCTCGTTTTTCTGTAATCTATTGAACTTACATAGAATTGCCGTACTGTCATCTTCAGACTAACTCCGCTCATATTTTTAGCAGAGTCGTCACATTTTTGGTATAAAACTAAAGAATAACTCCTTAAGTAGAACGTAGGTATCCACAAAAAACTTATAATCTTAAATTTCTAAATCGCTGTCGAACTACAGAGAAAATTAAGAAATAAAAAAGTTCCTTTGTACGGAAAAGTGAAAGAAAATATCGCAACGTTAAATCGCACGAATTTGTGGAGAACTGCAGACACGTGGTTCACAGGGCTGCCTCTTTTTCAAAGCAAAAGAGGTGCTAAAGATGCAACGATATCCGACAAAAACCAAAAGCTGTTTTCATTCATAAGCTCACGTCCTTGAAAAACCTGGTCCTTGTAACCCCGAAACGCATGTCTTGTCGTGTGTTTCATTAGGAATTTCGCTATTTTTAAATATGTCATATGAAGTAGCTTAAGTTTTATGTCATCTCTTGGTATACAATTATATTATAGTTATCTAAAATTTAAAAAATAGTAATTTAAACCATATAAATTAAATTATCAAATGGGTTAAAAATTATTCTGCTACTCAGAGTCACTTTTGAAGCACGTGAAAAATGCGATGCAAAACAATTATTTTGAAAATAAGCGTTTTATATCTTAGTCTTTTAATCCCCTACGTCGTTACCTAATATTTGTTTACTTTTTAAAATATAAATATGCATGAAACACTATAGTTGGGGGGCAAACATAATCTAGAAGCATTGGGCAGGCTACGCAGGTCACTTTTACACCATGAAAACGCTGACAAGTTAGGTTTGCCCCAACTTAGTTTACAGTGCTGGTAAAAAAACAATGCATCACCCTCGCATTTTCATAGGAAGGTGAGAAGTTTTGGTCGACCGATTAACGATGAATGTATGTGAAATTCTGCAAAACTTATGAAATAAACATTTAACAGCAAGAATCCGATCATGGTTTACGTAGATCGGGGCTGCTTAAGGCTCAACGCAATCTGCTGACCCCATGCTCATTTTTCCCATTTCTGAACCTGCGTGTGAGTTCAGAGAAAATAAATTACTTAACCCCACGTCAATTTAAGTCTAATGGCAGGATAAAGGTTTTTGAATTGTTGCTTACCAGTTTTGCCCCATGGCACTTAGCAGAATCATCCTGGAAAATGACGTTTGCAACTGAGGTAAAGGGATCCCGGATAGTAGGAAGCCATTTCTCCTCCAAAATGCCAATATACACCCGAGCGTTTACTGTTCCTTGCACAAAGTGAAGCCCACCAACTCCTTGATCAGAAATCCATCCCCAAATCATCCGGGATACGGGATGCTTGACTGTGTGTTGAATGCAGTCGGGATGATATTCCTCTCCTTTGCGGCGCGGGTGATGCAATTTTTTTTTACCACCACTGTAGTTGCTTTCCTTTTGAACGAACTGCTATTCTTGCTTTCTTGCTTCACATTCAAAAGCAACAAAATTGCTTTCTGAATAAAAATGAAGCTCGCGAAACATTTTATCAGCCGAATTCCGATCTCTTGAATTATGATTTTAACAATCCAATAAATGATCTTAAAACCCAAAAATGATTGAAATTCCAACGAAGAAGTAACTCGTCCGCGAGGAAAGCGGTTTCATTCAGTGAATTCGAAGCATTTATTTCATTCAAAAACAAGGCATCTGACAAATAGCGCCATTTTGCACAGCGCTACCTTCGATATTACCAGAATCAATTAGATTCTTTTGTAGACGTCGAATCATATTCACTTGCCGAATGTAGCTGCTGCGGATACTTTCTTCTGTTATTACTAAACATCAAGATTTGCAGCAGATATACAGGTAGTTATCAAAAGAATGGTAATACTTGGAGAAGAATTTTTGGGAACCGCTACACTGCCATAAATGTTCTGTTTATAAATGTGCCCTTCTAACTTGAATTGCTCACGCTGGTGGTTCTATATGGTGATTTAGTTCTGTGGTCACTTTTGCTGCTGTTGTTCGCTTTTTACACATTGCAATCCACTTCAATACCCGTCGGTTTATTTCACTGAGCTTGTCTTTTCGCCTAACTATTTTGCTTTGCCGAGCTTGTCTTACCGCGCTGTGTGTATGCTGCCATGACTTTAGATACTGCACTTTTAGATGCGCCAAAAAGTTGATATGTTTCAGTTACACTGGCTTCAGCTAGACGCGCTTCAACAATTTGGCCTCTTTTAAAATTTGAGAGGTCCAACATTTCACGTGCTTGAAAAAAATCCAAGACTTCCAGAACTTCCGTTAAACCACCAAATAGTACCAGAATATGTACATTGCTATTTATAAAATAAACAAAAAAAAAAAAAAAACAGAAATCTAATTTTATTCTTTATTACTTACAAGTGGTACCCGCACGGCTTTGCCCGTAATAGAAAAATTAAAAGGCCTTTTGGTTCGCCTGTATATTTACAAATAATGTATGGTGAATTTTCTCGCCAATTGGCTTGTACCCATGTTACGGTTAAACGCTATGATAATTTCGTAATTTACTCGTCCATCTTATGATAATTTTGTTCTTTAAATTGGAATAGAAAAAGAACCGCATCGAATTAAAGAAAAAATCGCTTCGAGGTTATCACCCCCATACTACAAACTAACTTTGCAAAATTTCATGAAAATCGGCCGAACGGTCTAGGGGCTATGCGCGTCACAGATATCCAGACATCCTCTGGACATCCAGACAGAGAGACATTAAGCTTTATTATTAGTAAAGACAAAGAGCATTCAAAAATGTCACTTTTACTTTCAGGTGTTTTTATTATTTTAATAACTACCTGTATGTTTGTTTCCTTTGCATAAGGAGACTCTTTTTGGAACTTGTGCTGCGAAAAATTTCTCAAAAATGAGTGTGTCTCATAAAGCAGGTTTACAGAGACGGGGTCTGATTTTGGGGTTAAGGAGTCGGAGTGGGGAAACAAAGAATTTAAAATTCAAAGAGTCGGAGTCCGCCACCTCTCCACCGAGTTTTTGTAAATAAAATTGTTATGTTTTTAACACGCTTTCATTGGCTTCACTTGTATGATTGTGAGTAACTCTTCTTTGGACTAAGAGCTAGTGGCTTATTACTCTTAGTGCATTCCACCACTTTATGAGCGTTCGTGGCCGAGCGGTCTATAAGGCGCGGGTCTTCGCTGACGTCCACCTCCGGGAATCATTGGGCGTACGTTCTAATTCTGTCTACACCGAAGTTAAACTTATAATCTTGCAACTTAATTTTTGCCCACTTTTTGTGATCGGATTCATTTAAAATTTGGAATGCAACCTCAGACCCGATGACAATGCAATATTCTATAATAAATTAATTTATTAACAGTAAGTTATTAGTTTATTCTAATTAACGCGCTTTTATTAGCTTAACTTGTATGTTTGTGGGTCCAACTTTCCTTTGGACAAATAGCCAGTGGCTTATGAGAATGACTTACAACGTACAAATCAGAGCTGCGGAGTGTAACAATGTTTGCACACGAATTTACCAGAAAGCATTCAAAATATCTGATGCAAATAATGCAAAAGAATACCAAGATACATTCCACTATAAATAAAATAATAGTTTAAAAAACTAAAAAAACACGCTTTAGTAGCAAAAGTAATTGAACAAACATTTAATTTTACTGTAATTAAAAAAAAAACGTGGGAACTCCTTATCAGTTGTCTTAAATTTCTTCCACTTGTTATCCTTGCAAAAATGTAAATAGCAGCACCCTCCCCTCCCCCTTTTTTATTATAGTAAAATTAAGTGTTTGGTCAATTACTTTACATACTTGTCATCCAAAGATTATTTTTAACTTTTTAGTTCATTTTGTTACTAAAGCGTGTTTTTTTTTAAAGTTTTTTAAACTATTTTTTTATCATACGAATCAAATTATACTTCCTAGAGCTTGCTGAAACGAAGAAGGACCCATAACAATGCGTTGTTTAATGCAATGTAAATAATTTGGACGTAAGCTCATTTTTAAGTTGTCACCAGAAACGTCCATCTAAACATTATTTGTCATCTCCATTAAAGACATCAACTTCTGTTTAAAAAAAACGCCGTTGTCAGACGTTTTTTCATGAATGATAAAGTTTAAAAAATATCCTTTCAAATACCTGTCATTGAAGTAATAACTCTCAAAGCTTCATTATCTGTTGAAGTATTTACTCGAAGTAAACATTGACTTTATCGTTATTACCATCGAGGTATTCAAATATCTTTTTTGACCGTAAGAGCTTTTTTGGTTTTTCCGGAAAATCGTGATCATATGTCTTCTTTATTGCAAATCAAAAGAGATGAATTCTAGAATATTATCTTTTGAAAGGAACTTTTTGAGGAAATTAAAAGCCTGGTACATATTTTGCGAGCTTCATTCTACTTAGAAATTGAACAGCTTTTCTTGATAAATAGGAATTTGAATGTGTGTTTTCGAAAAAAAAAGGAAAAAAGGGAAAGAACTAGATAGACCTAAATGAGGACATAACTTGAGTTTTCTGGTAACTGTTTGTTTTGTTCTTATTGTTTTACTTAATTAATTTTTATTCATCGAACAAACAAGTTCATTAACCGTAAGTATTTATCTATATATATATATATATATATATATATATATATATATATATATATATATATATATATATATATATATATATATATATAGATATAGATATATATAGATAGATATATAGATAGATAGATAGATATATAGATATAGATAGATAGATATATAGATAGATAGATAGATATATAGATATAGATAGATAGATATATAGATAGATAGATAGATAGATAGATAGATAGATATATAGATATAGATAGATAGATAGATAGATAGATATATAGATATAGATAGATAGATATATAGATAGATAGATAGATAGATAGATAGATATATATATATATATATTAGATATATATATATATAGATATATATATATATAGATAGATAGATAGATATAATTATATATATTAATTTGAATTTTTGGCATCTTGAGTTTAAATTATGTCTTTCGCAATCACCAGCGTGTGTGTTTGTGTAGGCGCATGTGTGTGGGTGCGCGTTGTGTATGCAGTGCTGCGTGTGTACGCGCGCGTGTGTGTAGGCGTTCGTGTGTGTGTATGTGTATCAGTGTGTAGGCGTGTGTGTATGCGTGTGTGTGTGTGTAGGATATGGACGCAACCTGGAGACGGTTTTCGCAAGAGGAGCAGCATCGTGAGGCCGGTCGACGCGACGGTGGTGCTGGCAGAGGGTGCTGGTGGGAAAATAAAATGATAGGAATTCAGTACAGTCAAATGAGAACAATAAGCAATCGTGATTGCTCAATAAGTATTTAACCTTTTTTTTCTCATTTTTTACATCACCTAATTATAGATTAATAGCATCTGTCTTAAAACAGCACCTAATAGGGCTACTATTACCAACTCTTGCCAAAACGAGCTGATGTGTGCATCACATGACTTCCTTTTACTCCAATTTAATGTCATTTCCCCATTATTGGCAATTTTAATGTGATTCAACAGTTTACTCTCTAAATATCACCAACAGTGGCCAAATTAAAACAGATTAAAAAACAAAACAAAAACCGCCAAATTTGTCGCCAAGTTGGCGACCAAAAGACTGGCGATGTATCGCCAGGTGTATCGCCAAATTATAGCACTACTTGAGTTTACATCGAAATTAACAATGATTTCCCCCCAAAAAGGGGCAAAAGACCCCTTTAGAAACACCCGAATGCAACCAAAAAGAGAGGTGCACAACGAGACCACACTAGGGGTCTACGTACCAAATTTCAACTTTTTAGGACTTACCGTTCTTGAGCTATGCGACATGCATACGCACATACATACATACGTACATACAGACGTCACGAGAAAATTCGTTGTAATTAACTCGGGAATCGTCATTATGGATATTTGCGTGTCTATACGTTCTTAGGCACTTATCGACGTGTGGTCCAGTCGAAAAAAATCTCAACATTCATTCGGGGCTGATCAAAATGGAAATTAAGGTTGATTTTTGAGTGAAAATATTTTCGCGAATGCAATACTTCCTTTCTTGTAAAAGGAAGTAAAAAGAGATGAAAGTTTCTCCTACCATTTGTAGTAGCTACTCCTAAATATTAAATTTTGGTGCTCGCACCCTTTTTCGCACTGCCCTATACAAAGGAAAGAAATTCATACCTTTCAGAACACACGAAGGGGTGTTTCACTCATGCGTTGAACCACTTATATTGCACGCGATAAGTATCGACCATTGTTGGGATAGTATTTTCGAAAAGTAAATTGAAAAAATTACATTTGTATTTTATTTCGAGTACTAGCGGTACCCGCACGGCTTTGCCCGTAGTAGAAAATTAGAAGGTCATTCGGTTCGCCTGTATATTTACAAAGAATGGTGATGAATTTCTCGCCAGTTTGCTATGTTCATTTGCTCGCCCATGTTACGGTAATTTTCTCGTACACGTTATGCTAATTTGCTCGTCCATGTTATGATAATGTTCTCGGTAAAATGTCCTTAAAATTGGAATAGAAAAAGAACAAAATCGAGTTAGCGAAAAAACGCTTCGAGGTGCTCACCCCTATGCTACGAACTCATTTTGTGCCAATTTTCAGGAAGATCAGCTGAACGGTCTAAACGTTATGCGCGTAACACACATCCGAATATTCAGAGATCCAGACATACTTTCAGCTTTATTATTAGTAAATATTGATCTATCTTTCTTTACTAATAATCAAGCTGAAAGTCTCTCTGTCTGGATGTGTGTAAGAAGCCTGGATGTCTGGATCTCTTTGACACGCATAGCACCTAGACCGTTCAGCCGATTTTCATGAAATTTGGCACGAAGTTAGTTTGTAGCTTGGGGGTGTGCACCTCGAAGCTATTTTTCAAAAATTCGATTTTGTTCTTTTTCTATTCCAATTTTAAGAACATTTTCCCGAGCAAAATTATCATAAGATGGACGAGTAAATTACCAAGTTATCACAACATGGAACCGTAACATGGACAAGCAACTGAACATAGCCAATTGGCGATAATTTCATTATCCATTATTTGTAAAATACATGAGAACCAAATGGCCTTTTAATTTTCTACTACGGGCAAAGTCGTGTGAATACCACACACACACACACACTAGTATATAATAAAATCCGAACAGTCAGTCGGAAATGGCTAATCTCTGAAGGGATTTGAATCGGCATAACAAATGCCCACACTACATAAAAACTTAATCGTATAAAAAAGGTTCTTCCTTAACTAAATATGTCTGAATTTCAAGATTTTATCGAAACTTTTAGGAAATAGTTAGGAAATGTCATGTCTATAAAATCTCATACTGAGCACTCAATGTTTACCTCCTTGAAACAGCTTGAGTATCTCCTGGCTCGACTCCAAGAAGATTAAGTAATGTAATTTGGGAAAACGCTGGATATGTATAAATGTATTCAAGTTCATTAACTTTAAAAAAATGTTCGTACAACCACTGCAACTTTGATTCATTTGGGTCTGAATTTAAGAAAAATATATACAATCATTTATATTTAAAGCAGTGAATCAGAAGTATCTATCGTAAAACTGAAACTTTATTCAAGCTTATCTTTTTCAAAAACCAAGAAAAATGTGCCTGAAATAAAAATATCAGGAAAAACCGAAATAATACATTTGTATGAATCAATAAATCAGAATTTGGTTACTACTGTTTGGAAATTTATCTTCTACGCTGCGTTACATTTTTTTTTCCACTACTTTTTATTAACGTCTGCATTGCTTTACATGTTCCCATACTATTATTTGGTTTATTTATCGTCTTCGCTATTTATTAGCTTTTTGGAATGGGAAAGCTAAAGTAAAGTAGATAGAAGAGGTTAAATTTTTGCTCTCCCGTTGTTGGTAGAGGATGTTATTTTTTAAGTTTTTGTGATTATGTAAGTAAAAGTATTTTTCTTTTTCAATGAAACTTCAAGAACTCTATTTTTATCTTTACTAATAATAAAGTTGAAAGTATCTCTGACCGTATCTCCCTCTGTCAGGATCTCTGACGCGCATAGCGCCTAGACAGTTTGGCCGATTTTCATGAAATTTGGCACAAAGTTAGTTTGTAGCATGAGGGTGTGCACTTTGAAGCGATTTTTCGAAAATTCGAATTTGTTATTTTTCTATTCCAATTTTAAGAACATTTTCCTGAGCAAAATTACCATAAGATGGACGAGTAAATTACCAAGTTATTACAACGTGGAACCGTAACATGGGCAAGCAACTGAACATAGCCAATTGGCGATAAATTCATCATCCATTATTTGTAAAATACATGATAACCAAATGGCCTTTTAATTTTCTACCACGGGCAAAGCCGTGCGGGTACCGCACTAGTATATAATAAAATTCGAACAGTCAGTCGGAAATGGCTAATCTCTGAAGAGATTTGAATCGGCAGAACAAATGCCCACTACATAAAAACTCACTAGAATGAAAAAGCTTCTTCCCTAACTAAATATGTCTTAATCTCAAGATTTTTTATCAAAACTTTTAGGAAATAGTTAGGAAATGTCATGTCTATAAAATCTCATACTGAGCATTCAATGCTTACCTCTATGAAACAGCTTGAGTATCTCCTGGCTCGACTCCAAAAAGATTAAGTAATGTAATTTGGGAAAACGCTGGATATGTATAAATGTATCCAAGTTCATTGACTTTTAAAAATGTTCGTACAATCACTGCAACTTTGATTCATTTGGGTCTAAATTTAAGAAAAATATATATTACCATTTATGCTATCATTTATGTTTAAAGCAGTGAATCAGAAGTATCTATCGTAAAACTAAAACTTTATTCAAGCTTATCTTTTTCAAATACCGAGAAAAATGTGCCTGAAATAAATATATCAGGAAAAACAGAAATAATACATTTGTATGAATCAATAAATCAGAATTTGTTGCTACTCTTTGGAAATTTATCTTCTACGCTGCGTTACATATATTTTCCACTATTTTTTCGTTTCAACGTCTGTATTGCTTTACATGTTCCCTTACTATTATTTAGTTTATTTATCGTCTTCGCTATTTATTAGCTTTTTGGAATGGAAAAGCTAAAGTAAAGTAGATAGAAGTGGTTAAATTTGTGCTCCCCCGTTGTTGGTAGAGGATATTATTTTTAAAGTTTTTGTCATTATGTAAGTAAAAGTATTTTTCTTTTTCAATGAAACTTCAAGAACTCTATCTTTATCTTTACTAATAATAAAACTGAAAGTCTGTCAGGATCTCTGTGACGCGCATAGCGCCTAGACCGTACGGCCGATTTTCGTGAAATTTGGCACAAAGTTAGTTTGTAGCATGAGGGTGTGCACCTCGTAGCGTTTTTTCAAAAATTCGATTTTGTTCTTTTTCTATATTAATTTTAAGAATACTTTCCCGAGCAAAATTATCATAAGATGGACGAGTAAATTACCAAGTTATCATAACGTGGAACCGTAACATGGACAAGCAACTGAACATAGCCAATTGGCGATAAATTCATCATCCATTATTTGTAAATATACAGACGAACCAAATGACCTTTTAATTTTCTACCACGGGCAAAGCCGTGTGGGTACCACTAGTATATAATAAAATCCGAACAGTCAGTCGGAAATGGCTAATCGCTGAAGAGATTTGAATAGACAGAACAAATGCCCACTACATAAAAACTTACTAGAATGAAAAAGCTTCTTCCCTAACTAAATATGTCTGAATTTCAAAGTTTTATCGAAACTTTTAGGAAATAGTTAGGAAATGTCATGTCTATAAAATCTCTCACTGAGCACTCAATGTTTACCTCCTTGAAACAGCTTGAGTATCTCCTGGCTCGACTCCAAGAAGATTAAGTAATGTAATTTGGGAAAACGCAGGATATGTATAAATGTATTCAAGTTCATTGACTTTAAAAAAAATGTTCGTACAACCACTGCAACTTTGATTCATTTGGGTCTGAATTTAAGAAAAATATATACAATCATTTATGTTTAAAGCAGTGAATCAGAAGTATCTATCGTAAAACTGAAACTTTATTCAAGCTTATCTTTTTCAAAAACCAAGAAAAATGCGCCTTAAATAAAAATATTAGGAAAAACAGAAATAATACATTTGCATGAATCAATAAATCAGAATTCGGTTACTACTGTTTGGAAATTTATCTTCTACGCTGCGTTACATTTATTTTCTACTATTTTTATTAACGTCTGCATTGCTTTACATGTTCCCTTACTATTATTTGGTTTATTTATCGTCTTCGCTATTTATTAGCTTTTTGGAATGGAAAAGCTAAAGTAAAGTAGATAGAAGTGATTAAATGTTTGCTCCCGTTGTTAGTAGAGAATATTATTTTTAAAGTTTTTTTATGATTATGTAAGTAAAAGTATTTTTCTTTTTCAATGAAACTTCAAGAACTCTATCTTTATCTTTACTAATAATAAAGCTGAAAGTCTCTCTCTCTCCGGATCTCTTTCTCTCTCTGTCAGGATCTCTTTGACGCGCATAGCGCCTAGAGTGTTCGGCCGATTTTCATGAAATTTGGCACAGAATTGGTTTTTAGCATGGGGGTTTGCGCACCTGGAAGCGATTTTTCGAAAATTCGATGTAATTCTTTTTCTATCCCAATTTTAAGAACATTTTCCCGAGCAAAATTAGAATAAGATGGACGAGTAAATGACCAAGTTATCATAACGTGGAACCGTAACAGGGGCAAGCCAATCGGCGGGAAATTCACCATACATTATTTGTAAATATACAGGCGAATCAAAAGACCTTTTAATTTTCTACTACGGGCAAAGCCGTGCGGGTACCACTAGTAAAAAGTAAAAAAATAAAAAGAAACTAACGCCAGGGAGAGAGGGGGAATCCTTTTTCAAGACTGCTTTGCGTTAAGCCCCCCATAGTGGAGGAGCCGACGCATCCGCCATTTTGGAGCAAACTTGATCCAGTGCTTAGCAGCGACGGCATTGCTGCTGATGTTTGCATTTCTTTCGCACGTGTTACATTGAGTCAGAAGGGTGGTTGTTTGACTGGTAATTGCAAACCGCTACAAGAAAGGATTGCAGCTCATCAGATTTCCAAAAGATGCAGAAAGAAAAAAAAAAAAAAGAAATGGATAATTAATAGCCGACGAAGTGACTGGCAGCCTGGAAATGGAGCTCGAATTGTGTGAGGCTAATATCGAATTATTTCTCATGATTTTAATTCGATAAAAATGCTCTGTAATTTTTGCCAACATGTTGCAGTGTTCTACGGTATGTCTTTTATTCTGTACTAGTGGTACCCGCACGGCTTTGCCCTTAATAGAAAATTAAAAGGTCATTTGTTTCGCCTGTATATTTACAAATAATGTATGGTGAATTTTCTCGCCAATTGGATTGTACCCATGTTACGGTTCCACGTAATGATAATTTCGTAATTTACTCGTCTATCTTATGATAATTTTGCTCGAGAAAATGTTCTTAAAATTGGAATGGAAAAAGAACAAAATCGAATTTTCGAAAAATCGCTTTGAGGTGCACACCCCCATGCTACAAACTAACTTTGTGCCAAATTTCATGAAAATCGGCCGAACGGTCTAGGCGCTATGCGCGTCAAAGAGATCCAGAGATCCTACAGACATCCAGACATGATTTAAAAAGATTTCCCTGTTGTGCGATAAGTAAGCTTGCTCCAAAATGGCGGATGCTTCGGCCTCTCCAGTTATAGGGGTTCTAGCTTGGTTAAGTGGAGGGTGTACTACATAGCATCAAAGGGGTAAAAGGCAAACACAGGAAAAAATTCATTTAAGAATTTGTCTAAAAGTTAAAATTATACATTTTGACCAATTTAATCATTGCTTTTTTACATTATTTTGAGTAGTTTATTCAAGAACAGTAAATATTTCTGCATTAACATCAACATTTTATTCGAGTTAGCATTTGTGGCTAAGCTAGTGGCTTGTTACTGTTAGTACATTCCACCACTTTATGAGCGTTCGTAGCCGAGCGGTCTAAGGCGCGGGTCTTCGCTGACGTCCACCTCCGGGAATCATTGGACGTACACAGAAATTAAATTTATAATCTTGCGACTCAATGTTCGCCCACTTTTTGCGATCGGATTCTTTTAAATTTTGGAATGCAACCTCAGATCCGATGAGAATGCAATATTCTTTAATCAAAGTAGTTTATTAACGATAAGTTATTAGTTTATTCTAATTAACAAGCTTTTATTAGCTTAACGTGTATGTTTGTGGCTCTAACTTTCCTTTGGACAAATAGCCAGTGGCCAAGGGCGCCCATATAGGGGGGCAAGGGGGGCTCGAGTCCACCCTTGGAAATTAGAACTTCCTTGCTTTTAGTACTTTTTTCTTTGCAAAAATATAAAAATATTTCTTCTCCAGCCATTAATTATTAAATAATTAAAAATGTCAAGTTTTAATTACTTTAATCTGTCCTGAAATCTGCCTCCATGGGGAAAATATTCTGCTAAATTATGGATAAAATTTCTGAGCTCCCCCCCCCCTTACAATTTTGCATATGGCCGCCCATGCCAGTGGCTTATTAAAATTACTTACAACGGACAAATCAGAACTGCGGAGAGTAACAATCTTTGCTCATGAATTTACCAGAAAGTATTCAAAATGTCTGATGCAAATAATGCAACAGAATACTAAGATACATTCCATTATAAAAATCGAACACACGCACAAAGATATCATTAGTATCTAAATCTTATTTGAAAAAAAAAAAAAAAACAGTGATAAGGACTTTATATTTTTCAGAAATAAAAAAAAACAAACAATTTTTGATTATTTGAGTACAATAAAATAATAGTTTAAAAAACTAAAAAAAAAACACGCTTTTGTAGTAAAATGAACTGAAAATAAAAAAATAAAATAATAGTTTAAAAAACTAAAAAAACACGCTTTAGTAGCAAAATGAACTAAAAAGTTAAAAATAATCTTTGAATGACAAGTACATAAAGTAAATGACCAAACACTTACTTTTACTGTAATAGAAAAAAAGTGTGGGGGTTTCTTATCTGCAGTTTTAAATTTCTTCCACTTGTTATCCATGCAAAAATGTAAATAGGAAGCCCCCCCACGCTCTTTTTCTATAACAGTAAATTTAATTGTTTGGTCAATGGCTTTAGATACTTGTCATCCAAAGATTATTTTTAACTTTTTAGTTCATTTTGCTACTAAAGCGTGTTTTTTTTTTTTTAGTTTTTTGAATATTATTACTTTCTTCTATATCTAATATATAGCAGAAAGTATTGGATTCGTGCAAATTTTCGAATTTCGAATTTTGACGGATTCGAACGTTTTGAGGTGTGCTGAGTCCATTTCGACTATTTTTGGAAAATGTCTGTCTGTCTGTGTGTGTGTCCGTGTGTGTGTGTATGTGTGACCAGTTTTTTTGTGGCCGCTCTACGGCAAAAACTACCGCATGAAACCGAACGAAATTTGGTACACATATGTGCCCCTATGTGAACTTGTGCCCATTGGTTCTTGGCGCGAATTCCTCTAAGGGGGGTGGAGCAATGGGACGTTTTTCGAGTTACGCGTGCTTGCTATTCCTCAGGAAGTAACTGGCGGAATCAAACAAAATTTGGTCCTTATGTTGCCATTAACAGGAACAGGTGCTGATCCAATTTTGGTGTCAATAACTCAAACGGGGGTTGAGCTATAGAACGTTTTTTGTCTTCAATTGTGACTACTGTATCTCAAGAAATAATGCACGGAATCAAAGAAAAATTTAACGGCAAGTAGCCCCTAGAGGCTATAAGTGCTGACTCTATTTTGGTGTCAACAGCTGAAAAGGGGGTGGCGCAATCGAACGTTCTTTTTTTTTTTTTGATTGTGAGTGCCGTATCTCAAGAAGTAATGCTATCTTCTGGATGAAATTTGGAATAAATGTCAATCCAAATGCAAACAGGCGTTGTTTCAATTTTGGCGCCAATTGCTCCATGGGGGGCTTATTTTTTTTGTGTGAATACAAATAGCTTTATAAATGCAACAATAAGAAAGATAAATCGCAATAAACTGTCGTCTGCGTATTTCGCGCGATTTTAACTGTTGGAAAATAACCAGCAAATCGCGATGATTAAAAATTTTTATCTGTTGCCATCTTGCATTTGTTAACAAATAAAATATTTGTAATTAACTCAAGCAAGGCTTTTAAAATAACTTTCAATTTTCGCTCTTTGCTTTGCTTTTGCAATAATTCAGACATTGGGATGTCGTCAAGTTTTTGCTTGTGTCATTTTGTTTTTGTTGGGAATATTGCTTCCTCGTCAAGCACGGGGAGGGATCAGAAAAAAAAAAAGAAAAATACAGAAGAAAGTTTCGTGATGGCCACAACATATTAATTAACATAATGTTTCTCGACATTGGTAAAAAAAAAAAAAAGATTTATCTTCTTGTGAACGCCAAATCAAACATCGTATTCGATGTTTCCTCTTCAGACGAAGAAACAAACAAGAGACATGTGCCACAAATCTTGATGCTCAGTAATTAAAGATAGAAGTATCCGCAGCAGTTACGTTCGGCACGTGAATATGACGCTGGGGGAGAATCTAATTGATTCTGGCAATATCGGGGGCAGCGCTGCGCAAAATGGCGTCATTTGTCACAGATGTCTTCTTCTGAATGAAATGAATGCTTCGAATTTGCTAAGTGGAACCGCTTTCCTCGGCGGGGGAGTTGCGTCTTCGTCGGAATTTCGGTCATTTTTGTGTTTAAGAATGTTTATTAAATTATAATGGGGTTGTTTCCTTTAGTCAAATGTACTACTTCAGTCACAGAAATTGATAGAATAAGCAAAATAATAATAATAATAATAATAATAAATTTAAAAAAAATAATTTGAATTTTGATCTCTTGAATTCAAATTATGTTTTTTGCAATCACGAGGGGTGTGTGTGTTTATGTGCGTGTGGGGGTATGTGTGTTTGTGTGTAGGGGTATGTGTATGTGTGTGTAGGTATGTGTGTTTGTGTGTAGGGGGGTATGTATATGTTTGTGTAGGCATGTGTGTTTGTGTCTGTGTGCAGGTATGAGTGTGTGGGTAGTTGTGTGTATGAGTGTTCGTATGTGGTGGGGAATGTGTATGTGTGTGTAGGCGTATGTGTTTGTGTCTGTGTTGTGTGATGAGTGTGTGGGTAGTTGTGTGTAGGTGTGTGTGTATGTGTAGGTGTCTGTATGTATGCGTGTGTATGTATGTGTATGTATGTGTTTGAGTGTGTGTATGTGTTTGTGTATGTGTGGGTAGGTGTATGTATTTGTGTGTGTGTGTGCACGCGCGCGCGCGTGTGTGTGTAATTGTGTATGTATGCGAGTGTGTGTAGCATATGGATGCAACCTGGAGACGGCTTTCGCTATAGGAACAGCATCGTGAGGAGCCGGTCGACGGTGATGCTGCAGAGAGTACTGGCGGGAAAATAAAATGATAGCACATCAAAACAGTCAAATAAAAGCAATAAGCAATCGTGATTGCTCAAAAAAAAAAAAAAAAACATGAACCCAGAGAGTACTTTCATTTTCCTAACAGTTATTTTTTAATTAATTTTTTTAAATGTCTAATTTTTCAAACAAGGCGTGGTCTTGATGACGCCACAAATGATATGCTTTGGCGCATTTTTTCTTTGGGTTTCCACGTGATGATAATCAAGCAGCGAATTAAAAATTGCCTCTACGCTTGCTATCAACCCTATCGTTGCCAGTACACGTGAGTAAAGATGCGAATTAAATATTGTGCTCTTCTGAATGGCAACAGTGAATGGCAGTTTATCATTTGTGATGTCATCGGCAGAAGCCTCGTAAAACAATGAAAACCCACCGATTTAAGTTATTTTTTTAGTGTATTAATCTTAAACAGATTATTCAAAAAATGGTCAGATCCTATGTTTTTAAGCATGCTCTTTTAGAAAACAAATACTTATAAAATTTTGGAAGCGACCCCATTCTAGAATTCGGTTAATAAAAAATGTATCATGAACTTTACATTTATTTAAAAGCAGATTTTGTTTCTTTTAAATGTGAAGCAAGAAAGGCAGTTTGTTCAACAAGACAGCAATTACTCAGAGTTTAACGCATATATATATATATATATATATATATATATATATATATATATATATATATATATATATATATATATATATATATATATATATATATATATATATATATATATGTGGTGCCGACTCTGGTACACCCTGGTACACTTGCACAGCCCTTCATACAATTTAGCTTTCTTGTATGTAAAACTCGCCAAGAGATGACGACGTAGAGTCCGGCGACAGAACGAACAGCGCCAAGGACGGTAAAACTTTTTTGATTAGTGAATAACTTTGAGGAGACGAAAGACGTAAGACGTGGCACAAAGACGAGCAGCAAGACGGCTGCACTTCTGCATTGTAATCATTTTTGTAAATATTAGTTATGTGTAGTTTAGTTATCATTAAATGTTTAGTAGCTAAAATTATGTCATCAATGAGTGGTTTTATAAGTGAATACAAGCATTTTCATAGTTATTACCAGTAGCTCGGCCTCCCACAAAAAAATTCAGAAGTGGGATTAAGGATCGATATGAGGAACGCCTACACCAAAATTCTTTTGGAGTATAATGTTTGCAAGTGTGATTAACCGGAAAACTAATTGATACTGTTTCCGAAAAAAAAAGAGAGAGAAAGAACTGAGTGAAATGTGACTGTGTCTTGTGAACTATCTTAAATTCTCTGTTGGATAATCTGATTTCAAGCATCCGGAAAAGGGGTGAGTGAATTTATTTTCTTCAAATATGCAGTTGAAAGAGATTAAAAACATTGACTTTGCGCTCAGAAACTTTAAGCGAGAAAAAATAGTGCTTCTCCACCGTTTTATATTTTCTGATAACGGGGATAGTTCCAATAGAAAGCGCTTAAGAAATTTTACGGGATTTGAATACAACCCAGAATCAGATGAATTCAAAAATAAATTAAAAGACATCGAGAAAAAATTTTCTCTTAGCGAAATAATAACTATTGCAAATCTTTTGAACATTCCCTTGGAGGGAAATAAATCTGAGTTAGCAAAAAGCATTCTCTCCTTTCTGACAGATATTTCTTCGCTGTCAGAGCTTGACGAACACCATTCCCACTCAGAAGATGACTCATTCTCGGATCATCAGCAGTCCGGTCAGAACGAGGAAGTTATTAGTAACGATTTATCTGTTGGAATTGAAAACAAAGTAGCACCGCCGCCTGTAATTAATTATTCTGATTCAGGCAATGTTTTGGCTACGAGCTATCTTTTACATTATTCTGATATTGAACACTCCCTGCCGAAATTTAATGCAGAACCGCATGAGAACATTTCTTCTTGGGTAGAAACTTTTGAAAGTGTTTCTAAGTTATTTAACCTTACTGAAGTTCAAAAATTTATTTTTGCTAAACGCTGTTTTGGAGGAAATGCCGCATTATTTATCAACACCGAACAAAATATTAATTCTTATGAAAAATTAAAGAAAGCGCTAATCAGCGAATATTCCATACAAGTTAATTCGGCTTCGCTTCATAGTTTAATGAGCGAGCGTAAAATGCGACATTCTGAGACTACGCAAGAATATTTTTTAAAGATGAAACAATTGGCTCTTTCTGGACGTATTGATGACATATCTCTTATCAGTTATGTAATAAAGGGAATTCAAGATAAACCGGAAAATAAAACAATTCTTTATGGAGCGCGTGATATAAATGATTTTAAAGAAAAACTCAAAGTATACGAAGTAATGAAAAATGATTTGGCTAGAAATGAGAAACCTTTCGACAGAACCAAGCAAAAAATGTCAAATGATGATCGCTTAAAAAAGAGTGGGTATACTTCCAATTTCAAAAGAGATTTAAACAATAAAAATAAGATACACTATGAACAAAATAATGAGAAGACGCGATATAACACCAACAACGAAAACTACAGAGAAAAAATTTGCTACAATTGCGGTTTGAAAAACCACATTTCGAAAAATTGTGTACACAAGGATAAGGGGCTTAAATGTTTTCAGTGCGAAAATTTTGGACACAAAGCTTCTAATTGCCCTAATAAGAAACCAGACGTTGCTCATTTAAATGTTCCAAAGAAGAAAAATTTAAATAAAGAAGTAAAAATTGGTAACTCAGTGGTAAAAAATGCTATTGTCGATTCAGGGTCACAAGCCACATTAATCCGGGAATCGATTTTCAAAAAATTGAATTCTCTTGCTGAGCGATTTCAATTACTTCCTTTAAATACTGTTTTGTCAGGATTCGGTAAATGTCAAGTAAAACCAGTTGGAGTTTTTGAGAGTGATATTCAAATTGACAATTTTAAATGTAAAGCAGATGTAGTTGTGGTGAATAACGAAATAATGGCTTGCGATGTAATTATCGGACTAAATGTTTTGATGCAAGGAATAACAATAATTGATGATAATGGTGTTACGATTCAAGCTAAACCCAAAGATGCAGAACATTATGATGTTTTATCTGTCTTGCCAATTAATGTATGTGTTGAAGAAGTTGAATTCAATATTTCCCCTGATATTCCTCATGATTTAAGATCTAAAGTAAAGACATTGATTTCCAACTATGTGCCTCAAAAAATTAAAACCACTAATGTTGAGTTAAAAATTTTGGTAAAAAATGACGTACCTATATCTCATCATCCCCGTAGGTTGGCATTCTCAGAAAAATGATCGTCGAAGCTCAGGTTGCCGAATGGTTAAAAGAAGGTGTAGTGGAATCCAGTTCCTCCGAGTATTGCAGTCCAGTGGTTATTGTAAAAAAGAAAGATGGGACACCGCGCGTATGCATTGATTATAGAAAACTAAATAAGGTTATAGTAAAAGATCGATTTCCCCTTCCACTAATTGAAGATATTTTGGATAGACTGCAGGGCTCCAATATTTTTAGTACTATTGACCTCAAAAACGCTTTTTTTCATGTAAATGTAAGTGAAGAGAGCAGAAGATATACGTCATTTGTAACGCATGAAGGACAATACCAATTTCGGCAAGTCCCTTTCGGATTATGTAACTCTCCGGCGGTCTTTACAAGATATATCAACACTATTTTTCGAGAATTAATTAATAAGGGTATTGTTTTGCCTTATATGGATGATATAATCATTTTGTCTTCCTCTCCCGAAGAAGGTATTGAACGCCTTGAACTGGTCTTAAAAACTGCAAGCGAATACGGACTTGAAGTCAATTTTAAGAAGTCCCATTTCTTGAAAAAACGTATTGATTTTTTTAGGACATGTAATCGAAGGTGGAAATATTTTCCCATCTACTTTAAAAACTAAAGCAGTTCTTAATTTTCCAGAGCCGACTAATTTGAAAAAGGTTCAAAGCTTTTTAGGTTTAACAGGATATTTTAGGAAGTTTATCCCGAAATATTCCATAATAGCTAGGCCGTTAAGTGATCTCTTGAAAAAGGATCGAAAATTTCATTTTGGAGTCGAAGAAAAACATGCGTTCAACCAATTAAAAATGTTGTTAGCTGACACACCTGTTTTGGGAATCTACAACCCTAAATTTGAGACTGAACTTCATACGGACGCTAGCCTAGAAGGGTATTCTGCAATTTTAATGCAAAAACCACCGAATGAAAAGAATTTTCATCCAACCTATTTCATGAGTAGAAAAACGACTGATGCCGAAAAGAAATATTCTAGTTATGAACTTGAGGCTCTAGCCGTCATCGAAGGGATAAAGAAGTTCCGTGTTTACCTTCTGGGTATCCATTTCAAAATTGTAACCGATTGCGCCGCGTTTGAGAAAACGTTGTCAAAACGAGACTTATGTACCCGTGTAGCTCGTTGGGCTTTGTTACTACAGGAATTTAATTATGACATTGAACATCGTCCCGGAAGCAAGATGCCACATGTTGACGCTCTCAGCCGCTCCCCTATCGACGTGTTTTGCATTTCAGTCGATAATTTGTTGCCACAGCTGAAATCAGCTCAAGATAAAGATACTGAAATTAAAACTATTAAGGAATTACTTAAAATTTCAGATTATGAAGATTATTGTGATAGAAATGGAATATTATATAAATTTGTTGAAGGTAAAGAATTAGTGGTTGTACCAGAGAATATGCAAACAGAAATAATAAGAAATGCGCACGAGAAAAGTCACTCAGGTATCAAGTATACTGAAAAGGAAATAGAAGAATATTATTTTATCCCAAAACTAAGACAGAAAATAGAAAAAATAATAGGAAATTGTGTCCATTGTATACTTCTGAACCATAAAAAGGGAAAAAAAGAAGGTCTTTTGCATCCATTGCATAAAGAAGACGTCCCACTGAAAACGTATCATGTTGACCACATTGGACCCTTAGAGAGTACTAACAAAAATTACAAACACATTTTTGTTGTAGTTGACGCCTTTACTAAGTTTGTATGGATCTACCCAACAAAAACAACGACGTCTGCTGAAACCATAGCCAAATTAGAGCTTCAAAAGACTGTATTTGGAAACCCTTCACAAATAATCTCGGATAAAGGACCAGCATTTACTTCTAGCGAATTTGCTGATTACTGCGCAAAAGAGGGCATTAATCATCATTTTATAACGACAGGATTACCAAGAGCAAATGGCCAAGTCGAACGAATTAATCAAACAATTATTGCAATTCTTTCTAAATTGTCCTTGGAAAACCCTACTCAGTGGTACAAGCACACGAATAAACTGCAACAAGCCATTAACTCAACATATCAAAGAAGCATTGATAAAACTCCATTTGAATTACTTTTTGGAACGAAGATGAAGGTTGCAGGACTTGAAAAGCTGAAAGAAATGATTGAAGTTGAATTTCAAGCCAGTTTTGAAGCCCAAAGAGAAGATATGAGAAAACATGCGAAGGAACAAATTTTTAAAATTCAGGAAGAAAACAAGAAGACATACAATTTACGAAGGAAAAAACCGAAGTCTTACGAAGTTAACGATTTGGTCGCCATCAAAAGAACGCAATTTGGACCTCACCTAAAACTTAAACCGAAGTACCTAGGCCCGTACAGAATAACGAAGGTGAAAGGAGGAAATACGTTTGATGTCATCAAAGAAGGAACTCACGAAGGACCAAACTGCACATCAACATGCGCAGAATTCCTTAAACCATGGAACAACTTTTCGGAATGTTAATTAAATAAACAAAAAAAAGATTAAAAGAAGCAAAGAAGTGTAAAAAATAGAAGAAAAGAACACCGACTTTTTGTAACCAACTGTCCATACTTTCAATTTAAAGACGAAAAACGAATACCAAAAGAAGACGAAAAAGATGAAAGAAAACACAAATGACGAAAGAAAGACGAAGCAAATGATAAAAGACGAAACGCACGACGACGAAGTTCTTTTTTTTTTAAAGACGAAGGTGAAATTTTTTAAAGACGAAGACGATATTTTTTAAAGATGAAGACGATATTTTTTAAAGACGAAGACGATATTTTTTAAAGACGAAGACGATATTTTTTAAGACGAAGACGATATTTTTTTTAAAGACGAAGACTAATTTTTTTCAAAGACGAGGACGAAGAAAAAATTTTTAAAGACGAACAATTTTTAAAGACGGACAGTTTTCATTTGCAGACGAACATTTTTGTGAAGACGAAAAATTTTAAGACGAGCAAATCAAAGACTGAACTTTTGAAGACGAAAAACTTTTGCAACCAATTTAATTTTAGTTTAATTGTTGTTTTGTTTTTGTTTTTTTGCTTACTATATTTTCAGGTTCGCCTGGAGGTCCAGTCGAGTGCAGGACGGCCGAACTTGTGGTGCCGACTCTGGTACACCCTGGTACACTTGCACAGCCCTTCATACAATTTAGCTTTCTTGTATGTAAAACTCGCCAAGAGATGACGACGTAGAGTCCGGCGACAGAACGAACAGCGCCAAGGACGGTAAAACTTTTTTGATTAGTGAATAACTTTGAGGAGACGAAAGACGTAAGACGTGGCACAAAGACGAGCAGCAAGACGGCTGCACTTCTGCATTGTAATCATTTTTGTAAATATTAGTTATGTGTAGTTTAGTTATCATTAAATGTTTAGTAGCTAAAATTATGTCATCAATGAGTGGTTTTATAAGTGAATACAAGCATTTTCATAGTTATTACCAGTAGCTCGGCCTCCCACATATATATATATATATATATATATATATATATATATATATATAATATATATATATATATATATATATATATATATTTAAAAAGAAACTAATACATTGCAATCCCGTTACAACAAAATCCAATACAACGAAATATTCGTTCCAACGAAGTAAGTTTTTGTCCCTTCAAGTTCTTTGTAACGGTATTTCACTATATTAGGTAACGAAAAAGTAGAGAAATTAAGAAACGAGCTGATGTGTGCATCACATGACTTCCTTTTACTCCAATTTAATATCATTTTCTCATTATTGACAGTTTTAATATGATTCTATAGTTTACGCTCTACATATCACCAACAGTGGCCAAATTGAAACCAGATTTAAAAAAAAAAAAAAATCGCCAAATTTGTCGCCAAGTTGGCGACCAAAAAAAAAAGACTGGCTATATATCGCCAAGTGTTCGCCAAATTATAACACCACTTGAGTTTACATCGAAGTTCACAAAGATTTCCCCCCAAAAAGGGGCAAAGGACCCCGCTTAGAGCATAGGAATACAATCAAAAACGAAGGTGCACAACTAGATCCCACTAGGAGTCTAAGTATCAAATTTCAACTTTCTAGGACATTCCGTTCTTGAGTTATGCGACATACATACACACATACACACATACGCACACACATACGTACATACAGACGTCACGAGAAAACTCGATGTAATTATCTCGGGGATAGTCAAAATGGATATTTCGGGTGTCTGTACGTTCCTAGGGACATATCCACGTGTGGTCGGGTTGAAAAAAAAACTCAACATTCATTTGGGGGTGAGCAAATTGGATATTAAGGAAGATTTTTGGGTGAATATTTTTTCGCGAACAGAATACTTCCTTTTTTGTAAAAGGAAGTAAAAAGTGCAGGAGCCTTAAGATAGAGCCATTCCAAGGAAAAGTGGTTGTCTTCTCTTGCACATAGCAACTTGCAATTTTTAAAGGTAATGAACAAAATATTGTTGCTTGATAAACCGAAAACGCATGAGTAATTCTTTTGTAAAACAAATTTTGTTCGTTACCTTTTAAATTTATTATTTTTAGTGAAAATTATTAGCTGATAAATGCGGGATGAAACGCTGTCTTTTTCGGGGAATGAGAGGTGACATATTAACGAATGAATACCTTTGTGCTGAAAATTAAAATAATCAATTAACCAACGAAGCACAAAATTGATTTTAACTCTTATCAAGTTATCCAAAAATGCCAAAGTTTGTTGGATCTTGATTTTTGGGAATTTTTCCATATCCAGAAGAAATGGTCTAATTTTGTTAACGATCTTACTGCAATTCCGTATTTTTCTTCTGTGTGGACTCCATGTTTACTTCCTTTTACAAAAAAGGAAGTATTGTATTCGCGAAAAAATTTTCACCCAAAAATCGGCCTTAATTTCCATTTTGCTCACCCCCAAATGAATGTTGATTTTTTTTTTTTTTTTAATTCGACCACACGTGGATATGTGCCTAGGAACGTACAGACACCCCGAAAAATCCATTTTGACGACCCCGGAATTAATTACAACGAGTTTTCTCGTGACGTCTGTAGTACGTATGTACGTGCGTATTTGTGTATGTCGCATAACTCAAGAACGGAATGTCCTAGAAAGTTGAAATTTGGTACGTAGACTCCTAGCGGGATCTAGTAGTGCACCTTCCTTTTTAGTTGCATTTGCATGCTCCAAAGGGGGTCTTTTGCCCCGTTTTTAGGGAAATCATTGTTAATTTCGATGTAAACTCAAGTGGTGTTATAATTTGGCAAACACGGCGATATATCGCCAGTATTTTGGTCGCCAAGTTTTGTCGCCAACTTGGCGAAAAATTTGGCGCTTATTTTTTTTTAAAATCTGGTTTTAGTTTGGCCACGTTGGTGGTATTTAGAGAGTAAAGTATTGAATCACATTAAAATTGCCAGTAATGGGGAAATGACATTAAATTGGGGTAAAAGGAAGCCATGTGATGCACACATCAGCTCGTTTTCGAAGGTGTTTTTCATCGTGAAAAAATTACGTTGAATACCGAAATTGTACGACGACGTTTGATTAAAAAAATCGTAGTCATCAGCAATGTTACAAAAAAAAAATTATTATTCTAATTCCGTTCCATCGCCCTCGTTCCAAGAAATAATATAATGCAATATCTGTTGACAACTTCCCTAGAGAGAAAAAAACAGCCAAAAAAGAAGAAGCAAGGAGAGGAAGCTCCGAAATTCCGACTGTAACTCACTGCACGTATTTATCATTTCCATGTACGTTTCGGGAGAATTCTCTTGATGAATCAATGTCACTGCAAAATTCAATAATGCGAGAATTTCTGCCCGGATAAATAATTTTGCGGAAAGTATTCGTTTGAAGTTGAAGCACTGCAACAAATTTAATAATTTCGTAAGAGGTTTGAGTTTTTCGTAATGAGTGGCAAGGATAAAGAAAGAAAAATTACGGTTGTTTATCACTTTTTTTCGAATGCAAAAACTTTCTTTTGACTTTCTAGTGAAATATTTTTTAGCGTATTCTTTTTATGCCATATATTAGAAGTAACTTGATCAAGCTCGCTGCCAAATGTATTTATCGGATAAATGAAATGCGTCACACGATTGAACAAAATATTCTCTCAAGTAGAAAAATAATAGATGCAATAAAATCTGCCCGACGAGTGAGAAGAAAATGAAGTTTTCTTCCTTCTTTGCTTCTTGCTATAGCTTTTTACTTTAAAATTCCTAATTTTCATTTGTTTCATTCATTTTTTCTGCGTTGCAAAATTCTGCGTTTCATCTGAAATTTGAATTTTCATAAGGTCCCAATGCGCATTTCTACCCCTTCCCCCTCTCCTCTTTTAGAGCAAAACACAATTTTTATACATAACTGATTAAGGGGGTTTGGGACACAAAAATCGTCAAATTTTGCAACTTTTTTTTATCATTTAAAAAATTACTCCGTTTTTCTGCTTAAAAGGACGTTTGAATCGTGTTTCTATCTTTATTAGAACAAAAGATATGATTCTTTTTGTTGCCCGCACCTAACTAATGTTTATTTAACTTTAAAACTTTAAACGCGTTTTTCTCCATTATGCAATTTTTCCCGATTTCTTGCATTCAAACTCTTATAAGTCAGGAACCGATGAAGATAAAGTAATGAAAATTGGAGCATGTCCTTTTCAAACAGTTTACTTCAATTTTTATTCGGCGATTTAAAAAAAAAAAAACGTTTACTGCAAAAAATACGATTTTTTTTTAAAAGTATCTTTGAATTTTTCGAAATTTTTCTTCAAATATTTTTTATTTTTTATTGAATCAATATTTTTAAAATCGCCGAATAAAAATTAAATCTTAGATATTTGTGCATACTTTTTTGAAAAAAAATTGAAATTGATCAACAATATTTTGCGTTACAGCAATTTAAAGCAACCCCATTTTTTTAAACAAATTAAATTTAAATATTTTTTTTATAATATTTATTTTGTGATTTTGTTTATTAATTAGATGGTGAATCAGTGTAAAAAAATTCAAACTTCTAAAGTGTATAATAAAAAAAAAACAAAATGTGTGCCGGACCCCGTTAAAGGAATAAGTTTTCGCCGAGTTCCCTATTAAAATATGGGGACTTGGACTTTTGGTGTATTTTTTCAATTTTCTTTTGATACCTCAAAAACTATTTTCTGTAGAGGAATATCAATTGTAGATGAATTAAAAAGCAAATAATTTCTTTTGAAATGGTGTTTTATTACAACTACTGAAGGTTTCGGAAATATTTCATTTCAAAGTTTGAGTTTTGAACTTGTGAATTTTGCGAAAAAGAATAGAGATCTTTTACACTGTGGATAAGCAAACGGCAATATTTGCAGAAATAAATTTTTGAGATAGTTGAGGAAACGCGTTTTAAATTCAATACTAAAAATACGGACTTTTTTTCAAATAAAATAAGCAAGCTGGTATAATAAAGCTAACGGATAATAGGTGAAAAAAACCAAATAACAAAAATTGAAAAATTTGCGATTACAGCGGCAGTGTAGTAGGCTTTTCGCAGAGCCCCAAAATTAAAACAGAGGGGGAGGGGGGGGTTCCTTTTTTTTTTTCAAAAATCTGAAATTTTTCAGTAAACATCTCCGCAACTTCAGCATAAATAAAAGTCCTTTTTAAATGTAACTTTACTATCGTTAAATCGTCAAGGATTAATTTTGCTCTCAAGTAAATAGTTTTTACTTCCTTTTACAAAAAAGGAAGTATTGTATTCACGAAAAAAATTTCATTTAAAAATCGGCCTTCATTTCCATTTTGCTCGCCCCCGAATGAATATTGAATTTTTTTTTTTCAACCCGACCACACGTGGATATATGCCTAAGAACGTATAGACACCCGAAGTATCCATTTTGACGATCCCTGAGTTAATTACAACGAGTTTTCTCGTGACGTCTGTATGTATGTATGTATGTATGTGCGTATGTATGTCGCATAACTCAAAAACGGTATGTCCTAGAAAGTTGTAATTTGGTACGTAGACTCCTAGTGGGGTCTAGTTGTGCACCTTCCCTTTTGGTTGCATACAGATGTTCCTAAGGGGGTCTTTTACACCTTCTTGGGGGTAAAATCAGTGCTAATTTCAATGCAAACTCAAGTGCTTTAATAATTTTGCAAAATCTTGGCAATAAATCGCCAAGCTTTTGGTCGCCAAGTTTTGTCGCCAACTTGGCGACAAATTTGGCGGTTTTTTAAAATTTGGTTTCAATTTGGCCATACTTAGAGAGTTAACAATTGAATCACATTAAAGCTGCCAATATTGGGAAAATTTATCTGCATAAAACGTTTTGTTTGCTTCGATTCGCAACAAACTTGGGATGAAAATATTTAAAGTGCTTCTTTGTTCACTCCAACTCACTATTGTCATTAAATTGGAGGAAAAGGAAGTCATGTAATGAAGTCGGAAGTCAGCTCGTTTAGATATGAAACGGAAACTGAAAAAACGGAAGAACCGAGAACGGCAGAAACTTACTTCTCTAATCACAGTCATGTTTAAAAATCGGGTTTCCTTCAAAAAAAAAAAAAAAAAACAGTTGAGGGGGGGGGGGGGAATTATAGAAAGTTGTAGTGGGATCTTGTATTAATACGCGGTACACGGATTATTTGGAGAACTGTTCAATGTCTTCACGTCTTTTTAGCCTCAGATCAAAATAGATACGCGTTTCATTTATAACGAAATTTCTTTTTTACTTCCTTTTACAAAAAAGGAACTATTGTATTCGCGAAAAAAATTTCACCCCAAAATCGTCCTTAATTTTCATTTTGCTCACACCCAAATGAATGTTGAGGTTTTTTTTTTTTTCGACCTGACCACACGTGGATAAGTGCTTAAGAACGTATAGACGCCCGAAATATCCATTTTGACGTTTCCCAAAACAACGAGTTTTCTCGTGACGTCTGTATGTATGTATGTATGTATGTGCGTATGTATGTCGCATAACTCAAGAACGGTATGTCCTAGAAAGTTGAAATTTGGTACGTAAACTTCTAGTGGGGTCTAGTTGTGCACCTCCATTTTTGGTTGCATTCGGGTGTTTCTAAAGGGGTCTTTTGCACCTTTTTGCAGGGAATTCATTGTTAATTTCGATGCAAACTCAAGTGGTGTTATAATTTGGAGGACACTTGGCGATATATCGCCTGTCTTTTGGTGTAAAATGAAGGAACAAATGTCATAAAAAAAACCAATAATAGTAAAAAACATTATGCATCGATTCAATAGGTTTCTGAGCCTAAAACTCATTTAGTACTCTACTTTACAACAGTTAAAAGTACTCTTTCTGAATTTACGCAGGTCGTTGGTACTATTATCAATGCGCGATACATCTCCTCTAATTGGCTAAATCTTTCATCTTCAAATAATTCGGTCCCTTTCGTGTTATTTTTGACTATCCTTTTGTGTGTGTGTGTGTGTGTGTGTGTTTCTTTTGCATTGTGTGTATTATAATTTTTTTTCTTAGTTTATAACTAGTTGTAATTTATTTCCAAAAGACGATACTTTTCCAATATTAACATCATTTTCTCTTGAGCAAGAGACGTTTGTGTTTTATTTTTATTATTAGCCCTTTGGTTTGAAATTTACGATAAACATGACTAAATTTAATCTTCTTAGTTTCTCTTATGCGTTTTCGCGTCCTTTTCATTTTTTTTTTTTTTTACAATTATGTAAATTTCTAAAAATACGTTTCAAATGACTATGCTTAACCTCTATGCAAATTTTCAAGGCACTAATTATTATCCTGCTTCTAAATATTATATTGCCAAGTATAAAGCGAGACATGACAACAAACCAACACTGGTGACAACAAATTACCATTTGTTTTACTAACAAGAAAAAGTTTTTTTTGCCGAAATTCAGTACAATTGAGACAAATATTTAATGAAAATATCATTAAGTATTACTGCAATTGATGGTTATTCGTAGAACAAATACATTCGAAATTGCATTCGAAATTAACGTTCACAAAAGGGAAAGTGAAAAAGAAAAAATAAAAGCATGGTGCGCAAAAATACGATTAATCTCATCATCCAGTAATGTAAATATCATTTTGAAATCTTCCCGCTACTTTTGTCTCATGATAATCTATTAGTTCGTGATTTTAAAGTCAAATTTTTACGTCAATAGATTGAACTTGGTTCTGTATCATGGAAAAAAAGGAATGTAGTACATTTTAAATAGTTAAGTTAAATTGAAAATTCTTTCATTAAAACTATTCATTATTTTCCGCTAATGCCGATAATACCGGTATTTCACCTCAGCAAATACCGGTATTTCGAAATTGCTCGAAATACCGGTATTCGATATACTAGTTTTGACGTAGAAAAATCGGGTTAAACTTCTTAATCAACACTAAAAATTTCGAGCTAAGCTTGAAATAGATATAATGATATCGTTTGCAATAAGTCAAAATAAGACTGGAGTGTTGCACTGTTGTACAAATATGACGCATGGTATTTTTGCATTTATTTAAAAACTGAGTTCATAATTGCACAGAATTAAAAGAAAAAAAAACAGAGTTTAATTACCGCTAATATTTTACTTTAAAATGCAATTGAAATACGATTTGAAAACTTCTTTTACATTTATTCAACGAAACTGGTAGCAAATGCATTTTAATACTTAGTTAGAACATCATTCTGAACCAGAGCTAAAGGAGAAAAAACTCGTATCTTTGCGGATACAATGTTTTGTGGAAATTTAGGTTGAAAATATTTTCTCTTTTATTGGCATTCAAAAATAGACTCGAGGGAAGCTTTTATTTGCTTGGTTGCGTTTTCTGGGAGAGCCGGTTTGGAAATGGCAGCAGGAAATACTTTTCCGAGATCTATTGATTAAATTCTTCGCCATTTAACCACAAATTTTAGTGTAATATGAAACAAGATATCAGTAGGATGAAACAGGTTTTTTTAGTTTACTCAAAAAATTCGACTGGGCTACTATGTTCTAGGATGTTTTTGGCATTTTATCCATTTTTTAGTGGAGAAATTGTGTTTGCTGGAGAACAGTTACAAACCGTAAAATTTTCATTTTCTTTTCTCTCTGGCTTGTACTATTAACGTAAATAATATTTCACACACATGCTGTTTTGGCTGGGGTACCGAATTAGGAACATCATTGGAACACATTGGGGACGGGGGGGGGTTTCAGGTGCACTTTTTTTTAAAAAAGAGAATCTTGTTCTTGAAAGGCAGGGGTTTGTTGGTGATGAAGATAAGCCTTGAAACCAAGTAATGATCATCCTTTCCGCCTCGAGGTAACAAAGAATTTACTTTTTGTTTTGTGGCAACAGCGTAAAAGTAGAATAGGATTTTTGTTTATTAAGATGAAGGTGATATGATAAGAATTTGGCCATTTTTATTGAAATAAGTTTAATTAGATCGATGTAAATAATGTGTAAATAGTCTAAAATAAATGTGTTTTTGAATTCAAGCTTTTTCTTTTAAGAACGTCATGAACTTTTATATTACTGAGTGGACAATTGGCTCAAAATTGAATAGAAAATATGTTACGAGACGGTAACACTTGGTGTTTGGGGGATGCGTTTTTGCTCTTGGGGAGATGAGCACCCTCTAGAATTGGATTAAAAATCCGGTGTTCGTTTCACATTTTGAGTACTCGTAATTAAGCAAAACTATGAATTACTGCTACGGCCGACTCAGCAAGGAATATTGATTGATTTTGTGTAACGTTGCTCGAGACGTTTAATGGTCTATACTGCGTTAGTCGAAATTTATCTCGTAGTGGCTACACACTTCGACTGAGGAAATTTCAATTCTGAGTAGAAAAAAAGCTACTAGAATCCAAACTATAACAAGCTAAATTCTTTCTCCTGAATGTTATTCAACTCCTCATTCAATTCAACTCCTGATTATTATTAGCATTATTTTTGGTTCGTTGCAGACCTAAGTAAATTAATCAAAATAAATTAGCTTTAAATAAATTATAAATCATTATTTTTTAATATTGATTATAAATATTACTAGCAAAAATACTCGGCGTTGCCTGTGTCAGTAATAATTGTGAGAAACAATCGCTACTTTCTTTCGTTTTCTGTTTTAACTGAGAGAACTCAAAACACACCGCTTTGACGCGATTAAAAATCGAGCTTCTTCCTTACCCATAAAAGTGAAATAGCAATAAGTATAAAGAACGAACGAGTATTCATTTGGAAACGAAAGCACGACATTTAAGCATAACAAAATTTGAAGAATTTCCAAAATATGAACTAACAAAAAAGAAAGATCACTAAAACACCGTGCGCTTTATTTATTGGAAAAATAGTACACACAAACACACACACACACACACACACACACACAAAAAGATGTTCTCCATGTTTCCCTAAGAGTGCAAAAAATAGAGTTTCCAAATATTTAAATGACTTTAAATTCAAGTTTACTCCTGAAAAGCCTTGATTCAAAATTTTCGTTATGATTACTACTAATATTGCTGTTGTAAGGCAATGAATATTTGTAAAGATGAGTTTTATATTTAACTAGCAAAAATACCCGGCGTTGCCTGAGTCAGTAATAATGGGGTCGTTTCCAAAATTTTGAAAGTATTTTTTTCTGAAAGAGCATGCTTAAAAACATAGGATCTGACCATTTTTTAAATAATTTGTTTAAGTTTAATGCTTTTAAAAAATTACTTAAATCGGTGCGCTTTCATTGTTTATACTTCTGCCGGATGACATCATAAATGATGAAATGTCATTTAGTGTTGCCCTCCACAGAGCTAAATATTTAATTCGCATCTTTCTATATAAAGATACGAGACGATTTTTTTTTTTTTTTTTTTTGACAATGAAAATTATTTCTTTAAGTCGACATTTTATTGTTTTTTTATTTATTTTAGTAAGTGCATTAATTCATTTAAAAAATTATTTTTGGGAACAGGGGAAAAAGAAACTTTTTTTTTTTTTTGATATGATGTATTTATTTTAATAAGCTTATTAATTTTTACTATTATTTTTTCGTTTTAAAAGCTGTTGAAGAATTTTTTTTAATGAAAAAAAGTGCAGTAGCTGCTTCGTTTAAAAGATGCTGCTATTTTATTTGTTCGTTTTTTTTTTTTTAGTAGTAGTATGCGTATACGAGAAAGTAGGCTCGTTTAGTTCTAGACGGAACTTCTTGTAATATTGCTGTTGTTAGACAACGAATTTTTGTAACCATGGGTTTTATATTTAATCATAACATGGGGAAATTACATGAAATTTACTGTTTTCGATCACGACGTTTTTAAACTAAGTTTTTTAGCAATAAATTATAGCCTAAGTTGTTCCCTGATATTGTAGCTATCTATGGTGAAAAAATGGTTAAAATCCCTTAAGTAGTTTTGAAGTTTACCCCGGGCATCCGGACAGAAGTAGCCCTTTATGTATAAAGATAAGGATGCAACTCCTTAGAAAGCAATAAATATCATGCTTGTCCAGAGAAGCCTTGATTAAAAATATTAATTGTAATTACTTTTAATATCGCTGTTGTCAGGCAACGAATTTTCCTAACAATGGTTTTTATATTTAATCATTGAATGGGGAAATTACATGAAATTTACTGTTTTCCACCATAACTCTTTAGAACTAAGTTCTTTAGCAATAAATTATAGGCTAAGTTGTTCCCTGATAACGTAGCTATCTATGGTGAGCAAATGGTTAAAATCCGTATAATAGTTTTGAAGCTTACCCCGGACATAAACACATATATAAGTAGTCATTTATGTATATAGATTATCAGTACTACTCAGCTTCGATCCCAAAAAATATATCTTGACACCAGGTTGGTTTTTATTTTTTACTTTGAGACCACACACACATTTATCCCGTATCGTTCAAACACCGAAAGCAATGCTAATCAAATGAGGAAAATAAAACAACATGTTTAGTATGTTCCATATTGTTTATATATTTATTACAATACTATAAGCTAGTAAATAGCCTTGTCGACTTATTTATTTGTCCAAGTTTTGCTATAACAAGTTGTAATAAAAAGAACTGCAGCGTCGTCTATGCACTTTTTTGTCACATTTTGAAAATCGTTCCGATAATAACAATAAAATTAATCACGAAGTTTATGTGAGTAACGCGTTTGATGATAAACCATTGTCTTAAGTCTGCCGTCATTGTTAACATCATTTGTTGACTTTTTCCTAGTACAAAATACTTAGGATTGACAGAGCTGCCTTGCCTGAGTGAGGTATTACGGGAATCGTAAATCTCCTAATCCACCCTAATAAACCTGATTCAAGAGAGCAGAAATTCTGGTAAATGTATTGTTGTCATTTGTTGCTTAATGGATTGAACAGATTTGAAGGCAGCCTCCTATGAAGCAGAGCGACTCGTTGCAAGACATTAATTGGGGGGGGGGACATGAGGAGTCTAAAACCTTAGCTGCATCAATTTCGGAGTTAAACATTCTTTTCGGACTTCCTAAGGATGGAGTGAAGAAAAATAATTCTTGAAATTCAAAACGTTTCAGTTCTAAAAGGATGCCTTTTAGCATCAACAGATCACCATAAAAACGAGCTGATGTGTGCATCACATGACTTCCTTTTGCTCCAATTTAAAGATAATAGTGCCTCGGAGTGAGCAAAGGAACACTTTAAATATTTTCACCCCAAGTTTGTTGCGAACCGAAGCAAAGAAAACGTTTTGTACGGATAATCGCAATATTGGCAGTTTTGATGTGATTCAATGGTTAACTCTCTAAATATGGCCAAATTGAAACCAGATAAAAAAAAAAACCGCCAAATTCGTCGCCAAGTTACCAAAAGATTGGCGATATATTGCCAAGTGTTTGCCAAATTATAGCACCGCTTGAGTTTGCATTGAAATTAACTATGATTTTACCCCTTAAAAAGGTGTAAAAGACCCCCTTTGGAACATCCGAATGCAATCAAAAGAGAAGGTGCACAAATAGACCCCACTTGGAGTCTATGAACCAAATTTCAACTTTCTAGGACACACCGTTCTTGAGTTATGCGAGATACATACGCACATACGCACATACATACGGACGTCACGAGAAAACTCGTTGTAATTAACTCGGGGATCGTCAAAATGGATTCTTCAGGTGTCTATACGTTCTTAGGCATGTGTCCACGTGTGGTCGAGTTGGAAAAAAATCAATATTCATTCGGGAGCGAGCAAAATGGAAATTAAGGCCGATTTTTGAGTGAATTTTTTTTCGCGATTACAATACTTCCTTTTTTGTAAAAGGATGTAAAAATAGGCCCCCAAAACAAATGCAAACAGATGCCAGGAGCATTCCTATTGGTTCCTTACTGGTTTATTATTTTCTCATTGGTGTTTGACGAATCCGCTATTATTATCTTTTAAGCTGTATGCTTATCTGCTCTTGACTTTTGTCGGATGTCTTTTCATCCATAAGCTAACTGCTTTTTGCATTGAAAAAGGCGTCCCCTGTAACTCCGAAATACGTGTCTGTAGTAATCTGCGAATTTGTGTTTTTCTGACGTTGTTTATTTCTTACTCTGCTGTTCAGCACAAAGGTATTTATTTACATTACATTGGTTTGGTACATTGAAAGTGTATTTGGGTCACAGTACCTTTCGAACAATTTCTTTTAATTTATATAAATTTTATATTTCTTTGAAACCACAACATGCATACGTATTTCGTAATCAATAATTTATTTTCAAAATTTAAAAATATTGCCTACTTTTTTTGAAAATTCAAAAAATTGAGGAAAATTTCAACTTTTTAAAATCCCTAAGGCTTTTTTATTTTTGCACTAATTTAAAAAACGTTTCTTGCAAAACGATCACTATAATCATCTTTAAAAACCTGTGCATTCATTTGCTTATGAGTTCATTAAAAAATTTTTTGTGATTATGTAAAAAATCAAATTTTTTTTTTAAAAAAAAAATTGGTTTTTAAAAGTTTAACATGCTCTAAACATTAGAGTAATTTATAAAATGCTTATCCAATGCACAGTTTTGTCAAATATGTTATCCCAATTGCAGAAAGTATTACTTTAAAGCTGTATCTTTAATAGAAAAATCCTTAGGGATTCTAATGACAAGAAAAAAAAAAAAAAACCATCATCGAGAAAAAGCAATTTGAAGTTTTTCTTTTGCATAAGATCACATAGGGAGCATGGCCTAAAACCACTCATAACTTTTTAAATATTTGAACTAAAGCATTGAAACTTTTCCCCTGTGTTCAGAATAGTTTTTTGTTTTGAAATGAGCAATAAACAAATTTTTTGATCGTTTCATCATTTTTGAGGTACTGTAACCACTTAAGGGGGCTCGATTGTATTTGCAACATCACCACAATTAAAAACGGCATAAAACTGAATTCTAAAAACCCAAATAAAAAAATCCAACATATTTCATCAGCGTTTCTCCATGTTACATTCGGACGCGAAAAAACTTTCCGCGACTACTGGGGCGAAAATGTTCCAAAATTTTACCATATGCATACAAATCCCCTTGATTGCGGTACCCAGAAAAGCGCTCTGACGAGATTTAGGAGTTCCTTCGCATTCGTTTATCACGGAGTTTCTTTCGGCGGGAAAAGCCTGCGAGGAAAATCGTATAAAACCCGAAAATGTATTTTACAGTCGAATCTATTTCGATGGAATGTCTTTTAACAAAATAAATAAAAGGGGAGGAAAGACGCTTTCATACATTCACTGTAACTGCCTCGCTCATAACTAAGGGAAAGGGGACGTAGTTTTGGAAACAAAGGGATCTCCCAGACTCATGTGTCTTATGAGGAACCCTATTTCTGAAATGCAATGGAAATCGTGAGCTGTTTCTCTTTTATTTCTGAGAGTCGTGATGAGGTATTTTGATGCGTTTTCTCATTTGTACGTTTATGACCATAAGTTTTCCCATTCTTTATTTTACAAAAAAATGTTTGCGTTATTGTGCACAGTTCACTGCATCATTTAATCATTCTGAAATGAATGTTTGGGAGCTGTTTTTTGAAGTTGTCGAATGTGCTCTTCCCGCAAAGTAATTTTCTATTATTGACTTAGACGTTGTAAAATAGAAAAAAAATTAATAATTTAGACACTTTAATTTATTACTAGTAGAACCCGCACGGCTTTGCCCGTAATAGAAAAATAAAAAGGTCTTTCGGTTCGCCTGTATATTTACAAATAATGTATGGTGAATTTTCTCGCCAATTGGCTTGTACCCAGGTTACAATTCCACGTTATGATCATTTCGTATCTCGCCAATTGGCTTGTGCCCATGTTACGGTCCCACGTTATGATAATTTCGTAATTTACTCGCCCATCATATGATATTTTTGTTCTTAAAATTGGAATAGAAAACGAACCACATCGAATTTTCGAAACATCGCTACGAGGTGCACACCCCCATGCTACAAACTAACTTTGTGCCAAATTTCATGAAAATAGGCCGAACGGTCTAGGCGCTATGCGCGTCACAGACATCCAGACATCCTCCTGACAGAGAGACTTTCAGCTTTATTATTAGTAAAGATAAAGGGGCACTACTGTTATTAAGATGATTTACCTTGCACCCCGTTCGTAATGAAGCTCAAAGTGACCTTAAATGGCTGAATAGCTTTGAAAAGGCTCATCATTCATTTAAACGATTTAATAACTGTAAGAATTTGTATTTCGTTTTCAAACATATTTTTTTCAAACAAAAAGTACACGAGGCAACTGCTTAACATCAAAACTCGTGACAGACAGTATTTCCTTTTACTAAAAAAAACTTTTGAGTCGTCATCACCCACTTCCAAGATCATGACATAAAAGTAATCATTAGATGGGTGCGTAAAGGACCATTACTGGCATCACTCGATGTTTTATTCAGCAACTCGGGAGAACAAACCTCTTTCAGGAGCTTGCTTCCATTGGAAACAAGTGACACGTGACCGGAATCCTTAAAAATCGAATTATACTGTATGAGAAATTTCTTACATACAGAATGGATTCAATAGCAATCATATAGACGACTCCATTTTCAATGCTTTTTTTTCTTTTTCCACCTGTAACTATTATAGGAGTGAGGACTTGTCCCGTACACGATGTCGGAGTTAATCAAATGGTTTATGAACTTTTTTGCTTATCCCAGTTCGTATCATTATGATTTAACAAGTAGCCTAAGAGATTGGGTAATTAGCACCCCAAACTCGTTTGGAGTTTTGACTGAAATAAATAATTAACTAAGTGTAAATTCTGCGATCAAGTAACATCTGCTGTACATTAAAAAAATAGAATCTCGATGTGGGAAAATCCTTTTTAGACGGGAGTCATTTGCGTTTTTAGCTCGAATTTGTTTTGGCTTAGCTGAAATTTAGGTACTACTTTCTTAAATAAATTTATCAATAAAAAGTGAAGAAATTGTCCCACAGTTTTCTTTTCTTGACACCGTTGGAAAGAGCTGCTTTTTTTACTCCACATCTAACTCGACCTACGGTCGAAAGTTTAATCCTCTGTCTCCATTAGAAAAAAGTTACGAGTGAATTAAATGAAGTTCAAAAATCTGTTTTCTATTCAAGTTTTTAACATTTTATTTTGCGTTTCCACGGTAACGCTTTTTGAATCCATTGTATGTTTCCATCTTTCTCATTTTCAATAATTAAACTTATTTTTTTTGTGTTTCCATGGTTACGCTTTTTTAATCCATCTTTCTCATTTTATTTTAATTTCTTAAAAGTATTTTAATATCTGTGGTCATTGTTTGGAAGGAAAATTTTCCATGATGGTTTTTTTTTCTTTTATTTAAGCCTGATTGTTGAATGTACGTCACTTGACATAATTTTTCTTTTTAAAGTAGACCGGGCAAAGCCGGGCAAGGCAGCTAGTTACTTTATAATTATCAAAACATTTATTTGTGTCCCAATACATCACCTAGCAAGTTACATTAAAAAAAATAAATAAATAAATAAATAAAGATTACGATTTGAATAAAAATCAATCACTGATCTCCAATCAGTGAAAAAATTTATGAACCAATATAGCAAAAATTGTTCTTAGAAGGTAAGTTCTGTTTATTGAGGTAACTATTCTAGTTACCTCCATATCCATTTAATTAAATAAAGTATTCTAATAAGAAAAGACGTCCCTACACATATTTTTTCAATTATTTCTGTCAAAATAATTAAACTACTGCTAAACATGTGTCACAATTTTATTAAAGAAAAATAAAATGATATGTGTAGCTCTCCTAATAATTAAACTGTCAACCATTTAATTGGAGATTTTAGAACACAAAATACATGATGAATTTCAAAATCTTTAAACACGTAATTAGGCCCATGGACGGCAAGTCAAAACAAGTGATATGTATGTAATTCTTCTTTTGCTGTCCGCATACGTAAAAACGCCCGAATTACAGCATTAATTAATTAACATATCGGTAAGAGAGAGACAAAGGTAATTTAAAAAAAGGCTTGCTTTCTTTGGTTATGTCCTACAATTGTCTTAAATAGTGACATAAATTGATATTCTTAATTTGTGTTTCGGAACAAGAGACGCTGGGGAATGATAGAAACCTCATTCTATTTTGACATTAAATTAAAAATTTAGATGTATTTTACAAAAGCATTTTTCATCCTATGTAGAACATTTCAATGTTTTTCTAATCGATTCTTACCACAAACATTACGTTTATAAAGTATTTTTGAGCACTTGATAGAAAGAAATACAGTGCTGGTAAAAAAAAAAAAAAATGCATCATCAATCGCATTTTTACAACAATGGGATTATGTGAGCAGTTTTGGTCGACCGAGGTTATGATCAACTAATTGTCCTCTTGACATATAACGAAAACAACTTAAAAGAGAAAATACTATTTTCAATTTCACTCTCAGAATTTTAAAACTAATAGAATTCGAAATCGAATGAGTTTTATATTAGGACAACAAACTTTAATCAACACGATAAAAGCATCATAATAATAAAAGTGCAATAAATTTTTCAGTGTAAAAATCAATTTTTTCAAAGTAATAAATTTCAATGTGCATACAATTTTATACAAATGCGCAGTGCAACTAAAATGTCCTCCACGTTTGTGGTATAATACATGTATATGGCATACCTCATGTTATATAAAATTTATTGAGCTATTGAAAGTCTATGCATTTTTTCCTATTGTTTATTATTCTTTATTATTCCTTATTCGTTATTATATTTCATTCTTTATTATTTTTGATTCTTTATTCTTCGCATTTCCTTATGCTTTTTTACTTATTATTTTTATTCTTTTCTAGCTGCATTGCCCGGCCTACCTCGAAAATAAAAGTTTTGTCAAGTGACGCATGTTCAAAACAACTAGGCTTCAGTTAGAAAAAAAATACTATAAAAATTCCTAAAATCCTATTAAAAAAAAAAGAAGAAGGTTAATCGCCAAATAATAATCAAAAGTGGAAATTTTTAATCCCCAAAACAAAAACAAAATTAATATTTAGTCACAACCGAGAAAAAAAAAGTGGTAACCTTCTGAACGCTAATTTAAAATGAGATCGCGCAACCGATAATTTTATGATTTAAAATTTCTGTTCCATTAGGCTAAGCAGTGTTTTTTAATTTTTTCCCGGTGATTTTACAGCCGTTTTCTTTTTTTTTAAATTCGAAGGAAATGAATGAACCTTATGGTATTTTTCGCGGGCTTTCGAATGGCGCAAAAATTGAACTGGTCGGATAATTATTTCGGGTAGAAAAAGCAATTTAATACAATTTTCGGGTCTTAAAATTAAAATTCGAACGATTCGGTTCTTTTTGGCGCTGGAACCCCCCCCCCCTCTACATTCCTTCTCAGGTGATCAAGTACCTTCCTGCCAAATTTGGGGTAAATCTGAATTAAACTCTGGATGTGTGTGGGAAACACACATATAAATATATTCTCTGTTTTATATATGTAGATTATTATTTACAGTCGACTCCCATTACAACGCGATTCAACTTACGCGAAATGGTTATAACGCGAATTTTTCATGAGTAACGAATTTTAGAACTGACGCGAATTTCTTTAAAAGGAAGTATCGGCTTCGTTATTGACAACTAAATATTGATTTCGTGAATTATTACATCCCTTTAGCGTCACTGATCAGCGAAAGTTCCCACATCAAACTAGTATACGCATCGCGTTGTCAGTGCATCAAATAACCGCTCAGTATCTTTCTTTTTTTTTTTTTTTTTTTTTTTTCATTCTAAACATTAAAATTGACGAAATATAATGGCACCTTAGTGCGCTGTTTTAAAATTTGTGAAGATGGGGGTAAAAAAAAAGTTTCTGACAAGAAAAAACGGTTAAGATTCTCGAAACACCGACGATAGCAACGCAATAATTATGAGTGAATCATCCATACGTACAATTAAAAGTCAAAACGAAAAGATATCCGTAAAAGTTCAAAACTTAGTTCCAATATTGAACCTTTCTAAGTCTAAGTAAAGCAAATACTATGAAAATGGAAGCTGCTTTTGTATTGTGGATTAAAGGGATCGGGATCAGTGTTGCCAGATTGGGGGAAATTTCCCCATTTTGGGGAAATTTTGGGGAAAAAAGTTTTGAGGGGAATTCTTTGGGGAAAATTTTTTTTTTTTGGGGGGGGGGGAAACCTGGGGAAAGAAAAAACCTCGGGGAAAAAAAAATCTCGGGGAAAAAAAATCTCGGGGAAAAAAGAATTTCTTTCGTATTGAGATTCACGACAAGAAGTAGTTACATTGTTTGTATCAAACGGCGTTGGTTTAGCTTTGATCAACTTTATGGAATTCGCATTTCGCATTATGTGGAATATTATGCTACAGAATTCGCATAGATGTTCTGCGTGAGTAACTAGTTGATACGTGAAACAGGTAAAAATAAGCGTGATGAAGAATGTTCTTGGATAAATATATAAGAAAATCATAGTTTAAATGTACATACAGAAGCAGAGTAGTAAATGCAAGTATAAAAAAAACATTTGGCTATTTCTTATCTCTCGGTCAGGCTCTTGTATTTATGACTAGTGGCACCCGCACAGCTTTGCCCGTAGTAGAAAATTAAAAGGTGTTTTGGTTCCCCTGTATATTTACAAATAATGCATGATGAATTTTTTGCCAATTGGGTTGCCCACGTTACGGTTCCACGTTATGATAGCTTGGTAATTTACTCGTCCATCTTATGATAATTTTTCTCGGGAAAATGTTCTTAAAATTGGAATAGAAAAAGAACAAAATCGAATTTTCAAAAAATCGCTTCGAGGTGCACACCCCTATGCTACAAACTAATGTTGTGCCAAATTTCATGAAAATCGGCGTAACGGTCTAGGCGCTATGCGTGTCACAGAGATCCTGACAGACAGAGAGGAAAAAAAAGTGAAAATGGGAAGAAAAAAAAAGCTGGGGAATTTTATATGAAAATTTGGCTATTTGGGGAAAAAGATGTTTTTCGTTAGACAAAAATATTAAAGGAAGTCGATTCATTTTATGAAAATATTAGGGGAAAAATAATTTTTGAATTTGGAGAATTTTGATAGAAAACATCGCTTTTTGGGGAAAAGTAGGAAGGGAATTGGGGAAATCTGGATTTGACCATATGGCAACACTGATCGGGAAGAGGGGTTGTTGCCATAAATAAAAACGTTATAAAAGAAAAGGCGGATCAACCTTATACGGCGAACCGAATACGGCGAATCAATCATATTTTAAAATGTATTAGATAAGAATAACGATCTGATCATGGAGCATAAATCGTCATCATCTTAATTTTTTACTCATAAATATTATTACTGTATCTACTATACAGTACTATTATAGTGCAGCATTTTATTATACTCGACGTTAAATCCCGGTTATCACAAATTTGCCATTTCAATTGCGCATGCGTTCGGACTAAGCTGATTTCAAAAATCTTGCTAAAATTAATTAAACATTTTAAATTTGTTGATAAATATAAGATGGCAACAGATTAAAATTAGAAATCACAAAACTTTCTCTGATTTAGTTTTTAGATCTCGGTAAAGATTGAGTTTTGAGTTTTAATTATAGTCTGATTTTTCTATCAAAGGCCCTTTTCAGGGCCAAATTTTCAGCCTCAGAAGAGCGTACTAGAATTGCAGCATCACTTCTAATACAAAGCCGAACCATCAACCTAAATAAAAATATATAATACTGCTGTTTACGCATAACGTAAAATATCCGCAAAAGACGGACATCTGTATATTCCAATCATTTTTGAAGTGCACAACGGGTTTTACGTTTACGTTAAGTAAATATTTTCAAATCAATAAATATTGAAGTGTCATTTTTCCCTTTACATTATAAAGATTATCGGGTATTCTCATATCTGTAGTTTTATATAATATATCACGAAATCGCTGTGAAAATATTCTAATCGCATTCATTAATTTCTTGGAACTCTAGCTCAGCCTAAATATAAACAAGCAACACGAAATCTTAAAACAGAAAACCCAAAAAGCTAAGTCCGCGCGCAAGCGCAGTTGAAATGGCAAATTTGTGATAACCGGGATTTAACGTCTACTTTTTATTATTACTACATATTGTGCGTACTGGTACCGTGTTGTTTTATTTTACGTCTTTCCCACTCATCGATTATTAATTGTGTGCATCTTTAAGTACTTTATGTTGAATAAAACGGCTTTTTTATTTTTTGTATTCAGTAAAAGTTCAGCTCTATATGTAACAAACGGTAATGTATAGTTGAGGAATGCTTCAAAGCAGTTTGAGGGGTATTTACAAATTTCTAAAAGAATTTGGCATGTTTCTAAAGACATTTGCATAAATACATTCTTCCACAACGCGAAATTTCAACTTACGCGAGGAGTCTTGGAACGCATCCCTCGCGTAAGTCGGTTGAATACTAGAAAATCTTCCGTCAAAGTATAGTCAAAGTATGACGGGTGAAAATTGCGTCAACATTTGAACGAAGCAATTGCTTGTTTGGGGACATTTTGATGGTTGAAATTTTAACCCTAACTTCAGTGGATAGCGTTCATTGTTGATCACTTTTTCGTCTCTTCATTCTTCTAAAATGACAGTCTTACCAGTAAAACAGTTAAGTGACCAGATCGAGTTCAGCCTCGTAAAAATAGAGCATTCCCATGCATGTCAAACATTACCAAAAAATATTATCAACTTATCATGCCGTCGATCGAGTTTCATTTTTCATGACGTCAGGAGCGTTACTCGATCACTCGCTAGAGGATTCTTTAAATTTTTTTATTTATTTCTCTTTGTTTCTTATTCTTTATTATTTGTTAAGGAAATTATAAAAAGTAATAAAATTATGTTCTTTACTGTTTATCAATCTTTACTTTTCTTTATTCTTTATAAGATTTTACTTTTTGCTATTCCTTTTACTATTTATTCTTCATTTTTATTTAATAATTATTAATAATTGTTCATTCTTTTTTATTTTTATGCCTCACAATGGAGTTGTTTCCTTCAGTTCAAAAGTACTACTTTTAGTTACTGAAATTGATAGAATAAGTAAAAAAAAATAGCATGCACCCAGAAAATACTTTCATTTTCCCAACAGTTAGTTTTTAATTCATTTTTTAAAATGTCCGATTTTTCAAACAAGGCGTGGTCTAGATGACGTCACAAATGATGCTTTTTGGTACATCTTTGTACCGCGTTTCCACGTTATGATAATCAAGAAGCGAATTAAATATTGCGTTCTACGCTTGCTGTCAACCCTATTGTTGCCAATACACGTGAGTAAAGATGCGATTTAAATATTTTGCTCTGTGAATGGCAACATTAAATGGCATTTCATCATTTGTGATGCCATCGACAGAAGCGTAAACAATGAAAGCGCGCCGATTCAAGTATTTTTTTAAAAATAGTAAACTTAGTCAAATTATTTTTAAAATTGTCAGATACTATGTTTTTAAGCATGATCTTTCAGAAAAAAATACTTTTAAAAATTTTCAAACGACCCCATTGCTTACTATATTTATTTCTCTTCGAATTTTAAAACTAACAATATTCGATATAGAATAAGAATTTATATCAATACAAATTACTTTAATCAACGCTGTGAACGCATAAAAATAATAAAAGAGCAATCGATTTCAATTTCCAAAACCAATTTCTTTAAAATGACAAATTCCATTCTGTTTAAAATTTTTATGCAAATACTAAAACCCGGGCTCTAAAATGTCCTGCGCTTTTATGGCAGAATAAAACACTCATGTTCCATGAAATTTATTGCGCCATTAAAATTCCTTATTATTTTTATTTCTACCCGAAAGGATGTAAAAATGCTTTCTTAATGTGTGTGGGTAAATGAGTTTTTGCATTGAAAATCTTGAAATAATAAAACTTTCGGGGATACTTTTAGGAGCTAAAATATAAAATAACTTTTATTATTCGCATGAATGGGAGAATTTTCGCAAAATGTTTTAGCTATTTTATTTTGATATTTGCGCTAAGTTTTAATGTTCTCCATTTTGAAAAAGGTCATATGATTTCTCCCATAAATGTTAGCAACAATTTGTTTAACAAAGGAATGTTTATAAATGCTCCAGTATACTGTAGTAGAACATTGGCGATGAAATGGTTTATCGCCGTTGAAGACCGCGAACTTTATACTTGGCGGCATTCGACAACTCTATGGCAACCCTATTAGTTTCCGCCATGTTTGGACTAACGTGCATAGAAATTACTTATTTGACGATATTACTTGCTATAAGGAAACCAACCGTCCGGTTTTTGTCCGGGCATTGTGGGTTAATGTCCGGCCTTGAAAAATGTCCGTATTTGTAGATTATAATCGTAAAATGTAAATATATATAGCTTTTGTATTACTTGTGATTATTGCACACTGTTCTGCTCAAATTGGTGAAATTTAGACAAGGATGAATGCTTTTGTTTTATAAGAAAAAAAATAAAGTTAAAAAAAATTATATTTTTTTGAATTTTTGGCATCTTGAATTCAAATTATGTTTTTCGCAATCACGAGCGTGTGTGTGTATGAATGCGCGTGTGTGTTTGTGTTGGCGCAACTGTATGGGTGCGTGTGTGTGTGTGTGCACTGTAAAAAAAACCGTAAATTTTAAAGAAGTTATCCGTATTTTTTACAGAAAGAAACTGTTCGTAATAAAATACAGGATTTCTCTGTTTTTTTAAATCTGTAACCGGTTATACTTTGGTTTTCTTCGAATCTTTGAAATTTCGCCCCCGTGTTTGGATTTTGGTTCTCGTGCTCGAGTTTTTGATCTTATATTTATTTAAAGCGAGTAAGTTTTAAATCGTTTGCAACTTCCATTTCATTGCATCCTAATCAATATTTTATTATTATGTTTTTTTGTCATCTGTTACAGAGGCATATTCGGAAATTTACCTTTGTATACATGTATTTCGTAGTAGTATAGTAAATATTGAAATGGATTTATGAAAGTATAGTATCATTTTTTAATCTTCATAAAATAATAAATCAGCTTGAATAAATAATAAAAATACGGAAGATTTCTGTAAAATAAACGGAAGAAAACTGGCGTCCTGGCTGACAGTTTTTTTCTGTAAATTTTACGGATTTTTTTTACAGTGTGTATGCATGTGTGTGAGTGTTGTGTACGCAGTGCTGTGCGTGTACGCGCGTGTGTGTGTGTAGGCTTTCGTGTGTGTAGGCATATGTGTCTGTGTATGTGTATATGTGTGTGTAGGAGTGTGTTTTTGTGTCTGTGCGCAGGCATGAGTGTGTGTAGGTGTGTGAGTGTATGCGTGTGTGTGTAGGATATGGACGCAACCCGGAGACGGCTTTCGCAAGAGGAGCAGCATCTTGAGGTGGGTCAACGGTGGTGCTGCAGAGGGAGGTGGTGGGAAAATAAAATCATAGGAATTCAAAACAGTCAAATGAGAACAATAAGCAATCGTGATTGCTCAAAAAAAAAACTTTACATTTCTTTATGACAAATTAAATTTCTGAAATCAAGAATTGCAGCGAGGTGCTTTCTCCGTATTTCAAAAAATTATAATTTTGCTTGGATGTTATTACTTCACCATTTCAGATTTTTGTTATGGATTGACATAAGTCTTCATGTATTTTTCGAAGCAAATTATTTTGTCGCGAGTATTTATTCTTGCGCGAACCGTATTTTTCGAAAAAGAAAGAAAAAACAATGAAGGGCTTTGGAATAAAATGGCATTTTAGCTACAAATGTGTGATTTCATTTCGAAAAAATCCACAGGACAAATTGAGGCCTTTTCTTAATAATTGATAGTGTCTATAGATAGAAATATTGCAAATGGTTTTAATTATCTTGAATTCTTGGATGGTTTTATTGTGAAAAAATATCGAAACCGAAACTTAACCTTTGCTATAATGGCGTATTTTCTTGTGCTTTATACAAAGTCATTGAAGTTCTTGACCAAATTTCTAATTTTTTCTGTCAAAAAATAAGGCTCAATTTCCAATGAATTGCCGAACAAAAAACAAGGCTGAGTGGTTATTTGTACATTAGATATTTATCTAAATAAATAAGATAGATGTGAATGGTCTGACCAATCACAAAAACAGCAGAAATACTTACACCAGGCTGTGGTCGGAATTTTTGGCAATAGAGTAAAGTTTGAATATATTGTACTGATAATTTAAATAGAATTTACTGTTTTTTTAGTTATTTAAATGCTTAAAAAAGGAAACTCTTTTTTTTTAACAGACAACCCGAAAATGAAAAACCTGTTCTAAATAAATTCATTCAACTACTTTTGGTACAAGACACTCACAAGTTAGACTTGATTTAAAGAATAAATCATTAATAACTAATGTAGTATCTGTAAGAGTGTAAAGTTTTGTAATGTTCAAAAACTGTGCAGGAATAATAACACGTACAAATAGGATCACACCCGATTTTTTTTTTCCAAAAATAAACACTATTTTTTCGTGCGTAAGAGAGCAGTTGATAATATTTATTGCCGGTGACGTAGTTTTGGTTCTTCAATGGTTCGTTTTTATGTATTTCCCTTGTGACGAGTGAAAGAATAGCTCGCAAAGGATAAGTATTCAGAAAAGAAATATTACAAGCAATGGCCATAAATCGGGCATGTGCTATGTATCTACCAATAGCAAAGCGAATAAAAATAACGAACGCCGGTTGCGGTGTAGGACAAAAAAAAAATGTTTGAGCTTCTGTTTTGCGGAAAAAATGAGTAATGAAATTTAAAACCATAAATCTCGAAAATTTTAAATAAAACAAATTAGCAAGAATATTATTACTGATATGCCAAAGCATTTGCTTATATCTTTTTGATCGATATTCTAATGACTAAAGGTTTTTTTATAAAATGGAAAAGCATTTGAAAATAAAACCGCGAACCTCAAAATTTAAGTAAATTTTATATTTCTTTGAAACTATAACATGCATACTTATTTGGTAATTAATAATTTATTTTGAAAAATTAAAAAAATTGCCTGCTTTTTTTAAATTCAAAAAATTGTGGAAAATTTCAATTTTTTAAAATCCCTAAGGCTTTTTTATTTTTGCACTCATTTAAAAAAGTTTTTTGGAAACGATCACTATAATCATCTCTAAAAATCTGTGCATTCATTTGCTTATGAGTTTATTAGAAACTTTTCTGTGATTAATTATGTAAAAAATCGAAGTTTTTTTTAAAATTTGGTTTTTAAAGATTTAACATACTCTAAACATTAGAGTAATTTATAAAATGCTTATCCAATGCACAGTTTTGTCAAATATGTTATCCCAGTTGCAAAAAGTATTACTTTAAAGCTGTATCTTTAATGGGAAAAAATCCTTAGGGATTCTAATGACACAAAAACACAAAAAACCATCATCGAGAAAAAGCAATTTGAAGTTTTTCTTTTGCATAACAGCGTAGCGTTACATACAGAGCATGGCCTAAAACCACTCGTAACTTTTTAAATATTTGAACTAAAGCAATGAAACTTTTCCCCTGTGTTCAGAATAGTTTTTAGTTTTGAAATAAGCAATTTTTTTTTTTTTTTTTTTTTTTTTTGATCGTTTCATCATTTTTGAGGTATTGTAACCCCTTAACCCCCGTTACGGGTATGCTTCGTAAGCAGAAATTATTTAATCAGGTAATTTATAATCTTCCGCACAACCATTTTCAAATAAAAAAGGAAAAACTATACGTGGGAAAAATAATAGCATGCATATGTAATTAAAAATGTTCCAGTTTCCCGAAAAAATGCATAGGTTTTTTTATACGACCCAATAACATAAATCTTTTTGCAATTTAGTAAATTATAAAACATCGTTTGAAAAATAGATTATTCAATTAAAAGAAAGAACGCGGGACTTAGTTTATGCTTGATAAAAAAAGGGAAGATTGAGAAAAAAGGTTTCCCGAAAAGTTTTATTAAGACTAGGTGACTGAAATAATGAAACTATCCCGAAATGAAATGTAAATAGTTTTTCTCCCACTCTCAATAAATATTGGTCTTGTTTCTTCTTTTCGTGCGAAAAACGTAAAACAAATTTTGAAACCTGTGTGAAGAAATGCTAAGTAACTAACTCCTTTTGTTTAACTGTTTGTCTTTTAAGAAGATACAAAGTTTTTTCCGTTAAATATTTTTTTATGGAAATTTAAAAAATATATATTTGACTAGAGTGTAGCGTAACATTGACGAGCAAATGGGCGAGAAACTCGTCATCCATTATTTGTAAATATACAGGCGAACCCAATGACTTTTTAATTTTCAACTACGGGCAAGGCCGTGCGGGTACCACTAGTATTATATAAAGCATCAAAGAAGAAAAACTTGAGATTCCTCTTCTGGCTGACATTTTTTCGTGAATCAGTGCCATTTACTGAACATTACTGTATTATTATTTTTTGAGAGTCTGACATATTTTGGCAACTCTGAAAATTTTCCACCAACGGCGGACAGTAGATGCAACGAGGCTTTAAGGGGTTACAGCACCTCAAAAATAATGAAACGATCAAAAAAAAATTTATTGCTTATTTCAAAACTAAAAACTATTCTGAACACAGGGAAAAAGTTTCATTGCTTTAGTTCAAATATTTAAAAAGAAATGAGTTGTTTTAGGCCTTGCTCCCTATGTGTTCTTATGCAAAAGAAAAACTTGAAACTGCTTTCTCTCGATGATGGTATTATTTTGTTTTCGTGTCATTAGAATCCCTAAGGATTTTTTTCTATTAAGGATACAGCTTTAAAGTAATACTTTTTGCAATTGGGATAACATTATTGGCAAAACTGTGCATTGGATAAGGTTGGATAAGCATTTTATAAATTATTCTAATGTTTAGAGCATGTTAAACCTATAAAAACCATTTAAAAAAAAAACTTTGATTTTTTACGTAATTAATCACAGAAAATTTTCTAATGAACTCATAAGCAAATGAATGCACAGATTTTTAGAGGTGATTATAGTGATCGTTTAGCAAAAAAAAAAATTTAAATTAGTGCAAAAAGAAAAAAAACCTTAGGGATTTCAAAAAATTGAAATTTTCTTTAAATTTTTGAATTTTTAAAAAGTAGGCAATATTTTTAAATTTTGATAAGAAATTTTTGATTAAGAAATAAGTATGAATGTTATAGTTTCAAAAAAGTATAAAATTTACTTAAACTTAAAAAAAAATGTTTAAAAGTTACTGTGACCCCTTAACACACAAAAAAGCACTCGTTCTACAATCTCAGGCGACCTTTTACCATTTTAGGGTCCCCCCCCCCACACACACTAATCAATTTACCGGCAAAACGCGATAGAAAAAGAAAGCATCCCATCCTATAATTGAGCAAATATTCGTAATCAGGATTCATTTGCGGCTTCTGGACCACGTGATGATCCTCAGCGGAAGTTCGGGAGCACGCAAATGCTAACAGAACATCAGAAGGTGATTGGCTGACAGCGCAGAATAAATAAGAAAATGATCGGATGAACAAATGAAACAAAGAATGCGTATGATTACAAAAGAAATCTGCTTAATGAGCTCTGGCTCTTATTTTTGCTCGTTTTCTTATACGGTGTAATTTGCTAGTCCATCTAAAAAGGAAATTATTCGCACGTTCTTGTAGTGTTTTCGGAATGCGGACGGGAGGAGCTCACACAGCTTCAAGAAACAGTAATTTCGTTTACAGTCTTATAAAAACAATTATTCCAAAAATTCATGTTATTATTGTAACCCGGATTATATGCACTAAAAATCATCAAAATATTAAAAAACATAAAATATGCATTAAAAACTGAACAATATACCCTAAAATTTTAAAAATATGCGCAAATGTTTTGTAAGTCTCGTTGAAAAGGTTTTTACATCTGAATGAAAAATAGGTGTTATTTTTTCATTTGATTGCTAACGTAATTCATTAAAACAACTACAGTGGCTCCCAAAAGTGTTGGTACACTTTGAAATTTTTTAGTAAAACCAAAATAACGTGAAACTGAATTCGAATTTGAAGTTCAATATTTTTTCACGTCATTCCTATGACATTCTAAATAAAACTCTGTAGTTTTTTCAAAATATGGACGGATCGTGTTTTTGGAATGGGTCAAAAAAACGAAGAGACAAATAAATAATACGCCACAAAAGTCATCGTACACTCAAATATTTTCGAATAAATTCATGATTAAAATTACCATATGTTGTTTATTTATTATTTTTGCATTATGTTGACCCTTGAAAGTCATTTGGCTTTAAACTTTTGTACATTTATACCTTAATATTGTGCTTATTATTTTAAAATGGCTGGTATTCGTAAAAAACCAAACACCATTCTAAATTTGAATTTTTTCCTCACAGTAGCGGTAAATTGGTTTGAAATGTTTCTAAATCAGTTAATTTATTCCAATCTATAGTAAAGTGCTCGATAAAATGCTTCAAAGGAAAGAATCAGACCGAAAACAAGGTTAGAAAAGGTCAACCGGCAAAGTTGACAAAGCGTGATCGGAGATTTACAGTAAATAAAACAAACATGTAAATGTGTAACAAATGAAAAATACACATTTGTGGGCTATATAAATTTCAGAAGAGAGTCATTCCATAGAAATGTCAACCTCAACCTCAGAAATTTTTTTTCCACAAAGTCTTAACTTTGACCTATCATTTCATTCAGCATACTTTCCAGTCTATAAATCCAGTAACAGTTTGCAAAAATTTCATTCGGTGTTTTTCTTCTGGCTCTAAACGTGCGAGGTTGTAGAAAAGGCTTAGCATGTGCAAAAAACAAGCGTCTACGTTTTCTTGTGTAATGTAAAATTTTTTGCAAATTTTTAAAAGAACTATGTTTATTCTAAATGATTAGATGTTGGCCCAATAAAATTGATTGTTCTTTTTGCATACATTATAAGATAAATATTTTAATTAGTTTGGTTATTTCATTGAAAATATTTACGTTACGTTAGTCACGAAAGTGTACTATTTTCTGCTTAAAAACTAAACTAGATGATTGAACCAAACAGCACTTTTTATTTTCTTAAATCTGTGTCATTTCTACTTAAAAAGTGCAAAATATTTATTTTAGTATCAGTAGATATAAAATAATTAGTGTGACTAACGTAACATTTGAGCTGTGACTAACGTTTGCATGTGACTTACGTAACATTTTAAAAATGACTGCTAATATTTAAAACTTATTTAATTTAATGTACATTTTCATAAACAATTTTGAATATGTAGGCATTCTACATTGATTAAAAATATAAAGGGTGAAAAATGCCATTAATATTACATTGTAGACCTTCTGTTTACTTAGAAAATACTTTTTTAAAGTTCTTTATAAAGATACTTCCAATTGAAAAAAATATTAAAAAGGAAAAACGGTGAGTAAAGCAAAATGAGTACTCTGCTGAATGTGCATTCAACACAAGAATCCAAGCTTAAGAATTAAGATAATAGAAATACAGTCTTAACAAAGGAGAACGTCTCTATTTTTTGGAAAACACATTTTCACCTATTATTAAAATGAAGCAATGACTGCTCGTTGGAAAACATTTGAAGATGTTACATGATACAGTGACAATAAGCGCTGCTGCCATATATTTCAGAAAATGCAAGAATGATCATTTAGAAATTCAAACATTTGCGGTGATATCTGGAATTAAAATGCATTCTGCAAAAACGTTTGAATATTTTTTTTTCAATATTACATTTTAATTCAACAGCATGCACAACACTATTCGTTCGATGACTCAGTAAACCTTAAAAAATTATATGCCATTGAAAAGTACTACGGAGTTTCTTATGACGATAACTAGTATATCGGCAGAATACTAGAAATCGGTGAAACTATCAACTTGCATAAAGTTAATTTTTTTAAAGAGAGATATTTAGGATTTAATTAGCCCGAGAATGCTGTTATTCAGTTTGTAAAAGCAGATTTTTCTCTTTTTTTATTTTCGTACATTCAAATAGAGTTAATTGAACTGAATCTTTCCATTCAATTTCTTACACTAATATAGAAAAAAAGTAAAGAAAGAACCATAATGCAACACAAAGAAGGTTCCTAAAAAGTGTAAAAGTAATATAAGAGCAAGAAATTAATTATAAATTTCTTTTATATGCATTCATTGCTTGTTATTCGATGGTTATGTTAGTCACGTTACGTTAGTCACGCACAGTTTTTCGTAAAAGTACCATTAAGGGCCAAAAATGATTCATCTGCAACAAATATGTAATATATTTTTAAAAATAGACTGTTTACCTCTTACAAATATATCGGCCAATTTTAAATGCCTGCGTAAGTTTCAGAAAAATTTGCCTCGTAACACAAGCATTGTTTCTCAGGGTTGCAAAAATGTTACGTTAGTCACGATGCCTTTTTTGGTGAAAAAACGCCTGCCAGCGCTTATTTTGCTTCAAATTCTTGGTAGAGATGAAAAATAGTCACCTTGTACATTTTAAATCTGCATATTAAACCAAAACACATTTCTTTTTTTTCCCGGTGTAAGTGAAAAGAGTTTGAAAATCAGCCGCGAATGTTACGTTAGTCACTACGGAATGACCCAAGAGTTAAATGAAAATTTTTACATTTAATTTTCACCTAAAACTGTTCGCCAAGTTCTCTGATTAGCTGGATTAAATGGGACCTCTTCCCGCAGAAATTTTCTTGGTCTTGCGAAAAACAGAAAGCTTACGTTTTTCGTCGCTAAATCAATGATAAATAAGCTCAAAACACTTTGGAATTAAGTCTTACTTACAGATAAAAATGATCTCAACATTTTTGGTTAAATTGTTGTATAATTGTAAATAGAAGAAAAAATTAGGAACTTAATCTTAAGAACTTAGTTGGACCAGTTCTTAAGGTGTTTACGATGAAGGTGTTTTTGTGTGAGGGTGCATATCATCAGGACTTCCTAGTTTGGAACTTTTTGATGAAATAATGAATCATGCTGTTCATTTAAATATTTTTAAAACCAATTTTATACTCTTAGCTTAAAATTTGTTATCGGAAACAACTTTGTTTTTTTATCAAGATAACGTTAAGAAGCACACGGTTTTCAACGTTTGCGTCTAGTGTCTTAAAAATTGTCCTAAAGTTTAGAAAATACACCTTCAATCTCCAAATTTGAACTTAATGTAACATATTTAGAGATATCTGGAGGCTAGATTACGAAAATACGGCTTTGTAATGAAAATAGAGTTGGAAACAGTAAGACTCGAAGTGTGGTTGAACACTTACTCAGAAATTACACAAAAAAAAAAAAAAAAAAGAAAGAAAGAAAAAAGAATGAAATCTATTCCAAAACGTTTAAAAGGTGTTGTTGATACCGCATGATATTCTACTAAATAATAACTTAATAAAAAGTTAGATTATTCAGATATATATAGACATTTTTTAAAGTGTTCGAAGACTTTTGTGAGATAACATTTCCGGCACTTTTTGGTTTTTGATTTAAAAAAAATTAAGTTTTAATATTTAGAAAAAAATTTATGTAGTTTTGTTGAAAATCAATCATAGATCTTATAATTAAATACCTATTCCGAAATATTAATTCTAACCAATGGATAGGGTCCTATTTCAATGAAAGTCGTAGGTGTACGAACACTTTTGCGTGCCACTGTATTTATACGCAAATGAATTTGCTGTTATGGGAAGGTGACGGGTAGTATCTGCTGATTTTCCTTTTTCCATTTTTTTTTTTCGAAAGCCCGGGAAAATTACCCCTGGAACTCCTTTACCCCATTTACTCCTTAGAATTTCAAAAAAAGGAACCAAGGCTGTAAAATCACCAGAAGAAGAGTTCTAGGCATTTTTAAGCCTAACGAAACAGCATTTTCATGTCCGAAAATTATCTCTTGCGCGATGTCATTTTAAATTAGCGCAAATAAAACCATTCAGAAAGTTGCCACTTTTTTCTCTCGACTGTGACTAAATAAAATTTGTTTTTGTTCCGAGGTAAAAATTTCCCCTTTTGATTATTTATTTGGCGATTTATCTTCTTTCTTTCTTTCTTTTTTTTTTTTTTTTTTTTTTTTGGTACTTCCAGCAGAAGATAATCAAGGATTTTAGCTATATTTATGGAGAGTTGCGTTTAATTTATTCGGAAACTTCTGATTTGTCGTTTTCTTTCTTTGAGAATGATTATTTTGACGGGAAACTTTACAGTATTTTTTTCTCCAATTGAAGCCCGATTGTTAAACATGCGCCACTTGACTTTACTTTTATTTTCGAGGTAGACCATGCAACGCCGGCCTACGTAGCTAGTAGTAAAACAAACTAAAAAAGCATGAGCCACGTTCAGAGCTACGAAGGCCAACGTGATCACACACATGAGGATTATTAAGGAGGGGAAAATACTCTGCTCTATACAAAAGCGTATCCCTTTGAGAGCACCATAAAAAAAGAAACTTTTCTACTTTTAAGCGGTAACACTTATCTTAACGTTAAAGATAACACACCCTCAATATAAATGGAGCATTAAAAAGAGAAAGTAAACAGGACGAATACTTCCAGTTTTCGATGTGCTCCCCCCCCCCCCCCCATTGGATAAACACCGAAAACCGTACCGGGAGATATCTTTTGTTTTTATGTGAGGCATAACCCTGAACTAAGCTTGATGTTTCAGTTCTTACCGCTTTATGCATCCGTTTCTTGCAGGAAGAACTCAGCTTTTCGGTTGAGCATTACTCAGCATGATATTCAAAAAAAAAAAAAAAAAGTTTAATTTTCTCGAAAAAAGGAAATGTGTCCTTTCGTTTTTCGCAGGGTACGTAACAAAACTTAGGGAAAATGATCATGAGGTTCCTGACCTTTAAAAGGAAAAGTTGCATGGACAAAGCCAGGATTTTCTTTCGGGGGAGGGGGGGAGCAACCTAAAATCTCAGTTCAAACCCAGCATATAATGTTATTTGCCTCATCCTCTTTATCTAAGAAGTTTACGGTCAAAGTCGATCTTAAATCTAACAAGAAGTTCCTTCTAGAACTATACGAGCCTACTTTCTCGTATACTCATACTACTTTCTAGTACCTGATCAATATTCTCAAAAATAGCTCAAGGCGCAAATTATTTCAAACATATTTTTTAAATATTTTAAGCTAATTTCTAGGAATAAAATATTCCTCACTCATCTAAAAAAAAAATTAGATGCATACGCACATACATTCGTACATACGGACGTCACGAGAAAATTTGTTGTAATTAACTCGGGAGTCGTTAAAATGGTTATTTCGGGTGTCTGTAGGTTCCTAGGCATATATCCACGTATGGTCGGGTCGAAAAAAAAACTCAACATTCTTTCAGGAGTGAGAAAAATGGAAATGAAGGCCGATTTTTGAGTGAAAATTTTCGCGAATACAATACTTCCTTTTTTGTAAAAGGAAGTAACAAAATTTTTTGATATCAAACACTATGTAAGAAATGAAAAACAAAAGAAATAGAAAACAAAACACTCACTTATTTTAAAAATGCTACATAACAACTCCTCTCCGCTCAACATTTTTCATAAACGTGTACTCTCCTTTTAACCCATATCTTCCATCACCACATACCAGCAGTATTTCAGTCAATATTTTCACCCAAACACTGAGCCTTCTTTCCTTATCTTCTTTTTTGATACGTAGATAGACTTATATAATCTGTAACACTGCTCGGACAAATGGTCTTTGTGCGGCCCGTTTCTTAAGTGGTTCGAAATATAATACCGGAGTCGGAGCGCGACAGATCTCAGTCTAAACTGTTTTCTTTCGAGTGAAACTTGAGCTGTCTTAGGAGGTAATTAGTACTTGGAGTGAGAAATACTTAGTTGATAACATTAGCTGCTTGTGCATTTGAGCATCGCGCTTTTAAGCGATAAGCTATTTTTATTTTTCCAAATAAAATAGTATATTATTTGACAATGATAAGTGAAATTATCTTTTGGTACACGTTTTTGAGCAAATGCTACAGCATATATTGTTTTTTAAACAAGTAAAATATTGTTTTACCTTGATAATGTTACGTAGCTCTTTTTTAGCTCATATTTTTTCAGTACTTTTGTATTTTTACTTCCTTTTATAAAAAAGGAAGTATGGTATTCGCGGAAAAATTTTGACTCAAAAAATCGACCTTAATTTCTATTTTACTCCCCCCCCCCCCCCCAACGAATGAATGTTGAGGTTTTTTTTTTTCGAGTCACCCCCGAATGAATGTTGAGGTTGTTTTTTTTTTCGAGTCGACCACACGTGGATAAGTGCCTCAGAACGTATAGACACGCGAAATATCCATTTTGACAATTCCCGAGTTAGTTACAACGAGTTTTCTCGTGACGTCTGTATCTACGTGTGCGTATGTGCGTATGTATGTCGCATAACTCAAGAACGGTATGTCCTAGAAAGTTGAACTTTGGTACGTAAGCTCCTAGTGGTGTCTAGTTGTGCACTTCCCCTTTTGGTTGCATTCAGCTGTTTCTAAAGGGATCTTTTTGCCCCTTTTTGAGGGGGAAAACATTGTTAATTTCGTTGTAAACTCAAGTGGTGTTATAATTTGGCAGACACTTGGCGATATATCGCCAGTCTTTTGGTCGCCAAGTTTTGTCGCCAACTTGGCGACAAATTTGGCGATTTTTTTTAAAAATCAGGTTTTAATTTGGCCACTGTTGGTGATATTTAGAGAGTAACCTTTGGAATCACGTTAAAATTGCCAATAATGGGGAAATGACATTAAATTGGAGTAAAAGGAAGTCATGTGATGCACACATCAGCTCGCTCATTTTTCTAAAGTAAAATTATATAAGTGCAAAAAATTCAATTTTTGGCAAGTATTGGGACGACCTAAAGAAATAATATCTTTAAATGAAGTGGTTTTTTAAGTAGTGTAGTATTTTTAAACCACTCTGTACACATTTTAAAAAGTACACACAAAAGTGAAAAAACCGTTTTAACATAACGATTAATGTAAATTTGTAATGATTAATGTAAAAATTACCGATTGCGATTTGAAGTTTCAAACGTGATGCTCATTCTTATCGGAATGCAAGCCCTTAACATAATTTTAGTTGAAGGCGTTTATAAAGGTATGGTTCATTGTAAAAGTGGTGCATTTCCTGCTACATGATTTTTCAAATACTGCGGAACTGGGATCTTTCATAAAAAGGTCTCCAAAACGGAAGATTAGCTTTGTGAAAAGAATTGGTATGTTTAGTCTGATATTGCAGAAAATTTTATCATATTTGATGCCTGAAATTTTGGAAGCTTTAAATAATTTTGGTTGTTAATACGTTCTGGTATTTTTGTGAGTTTGCTTTTGTTAATTGTTGTGTAACATGCATGTACAGTGTACACTCTTGAGAAAGCGTGCTGGGAAAACTTTTTCATGGATTTGAAGATGTCATAAATTATGAACAAAAATAGTTCCAAAGCTCGTGCTCCGTACGTCTAGTGTTAAAATACGTATTTTTAATGGGTAGAGTTGCAGAGGGTAAATATTGATTTTGTAGAAGATATTGTCATCCAAAGTGGCTATGAAATTAAAAACAAACTGTTCGCAAAAAAACAGATTTTTTTAAAAAATACCACGTACTTTACATAATGCACTCAAATGGACAAAATAACTTTTCTGGCTCAGAAAGGTTAATATTTAAGTATTCCTGCAGTTTTTAATTATTCTATCTTTTAATTTTTGATTTGTCATACAGTGGTTGTAAAAAAAATTGCATCACCCCGCGCCGCAAAGGAGAGGAATATCATCCCGACTGCATTCAACACACAGTCAAGCATCCCGTATCCTAGATGATTTGGGGATGGATTTCTGATCAAGGAGTTGGTGGGCTTCACTTTGTGCAAGGAACAGTCAACGCTCAGGTGTATATCGGCATTTTGGAGGAGAAATGGCTTCCTACTATCCGGGCTCACTTTACTTCAGTTCCAAACGTCATTTTCCAGGATGATTCTGCTCCGTGCCATAGGGCAAAACTGGTAAGTAACGATTCAAAAACCTGTCATTAGACTTAAATTGACATGGAGTTAAGTATTTTGTCCTTTTCTCTAAACTCACGCGCAGGTTCAGAAATGGAAAAGTGAGCATGGGGTCAGCCGTTTGCCTTGGCCCGGAAACAGCCCCGATCTACGTAAACAATGATCGGCTTCCTGCTTTTAAATGTTCATTTCATAAGTTTTGCAGAATTTCAGATACATTCATCGTTAATCGGTTGACCAAAACTTCTCACAGAATCCAATTGTTCAATTGTTATGAAAATGCGAAAGTGATGCTTTTTTTTTTTTTTTTTTTTTTTTTTTTACCAGCACTGTACATAAAAATCAAAAGCCATTTTTTCCGTTTTAAATTTCAGAGAAATTTATTTTCTCCAAATGACTTTTATGTACAGAAGCGATAAAAACATTTTTTAAGAGTTAATGAAGCGTAAAGCAACTGAAAATCACAATTATTTAAGCTAAAAAAACGAATCACCATTCACTGTCACCTACATTTAGTAGTCGTTTGCGGGAATCAAATAACTTTCTTACCAGAGGATCCTTCCACTGTTAAAAAGACAATTACTTAATGAAGACCATATTAAACAGTTGCGATAACTCGATGAAAGTTTCCCAATTATCATTATAACTTTTCCGACCACAGCCAAATGAAAAGAGCGCGTGGTGTAATAAAACTAATTGATTTATTGAAACAGAGTTTTATGGATGCTGAATATTCAGTAGAATTATCGGTACTGAGGTCTTAGCCTGAACTCGCACAAAGAGGTAAATCTTTGTGAATTGTATTAGTTAAAGTAATTGGGAAAATTGGTTATGTTGTATCGAGAACTATTTTCCGAAGCCTCTCTGAAATTGAGCAGTAATTAATGTTTTCTGAGCCAGTTTTAGAAAATTAGAATGCTGTACTGTCATGCAAACTCTGCAAACGTTTATGAGGTGTATTTTCAAATAATTAATGAAAGGAAAAATTTGTTTCTTCCATTCCACTTTCTGAGAAATTTTACAGAAATGAATTTCTGCCCTTCTTTACTAATAATAAAGCTGAAAGTCTCTCTGTCCGGATGTCTCTCTGTGTGTCAAGATCTCTGTGACGCGCATAGCACCTAGACCGTTAGGCCGATTTTCATGAAATTTTGCACAAAGTTAGTTTGTAGCATTGGAGTGTGCACCTCGAAGCGATTTTTCGAAAATTCGATGTGGTTCTTTTTCTATTCCAATTCTAAGAACATTTACCCGAGCAAAATTATTATAATATGGACGAGTAAATTACGAAATTATCATAACGCGGAACCGTAACATGGGCACAAGCCAATTGGCGAGAAAATTTACCATACATTATTTGTAAATATACAGGTGAACCAAAAGTCCTTCTAATTTTCTATTACAGGCAAAACCGTGCGGGTACCTCTAGTAAGTTAATAAAATCAAATTGGTAACTTTTCGTAAAATTATACTCATAATTACATATTTACGTAAATAAACTATTCTCCGCCAACAACGAACGAGGAAGAAGAAAGTTCACATTCCATCAAAACATTTCAACTATTTCATGAAAATTTCTTTCACCAATGAAACTCTCATGAAACAATAAATAGCGCAAACAACAGTTAAAATAAATAGCGCAAACACAGAAACATTGCAAACGGCAATAAATTAATAGTAATTTAAAGCGCAGCAGAGGATCAATTTAAATTGCACGAACAATTGACATCAAAAAAACAGTATAAAGAGTTTATTAAACGTAAAGCAACTGAGAATCACAGTCGTTTTCTCAAAGAAATAAAATAACAATCATCATTTTTCGCAATCACCCCCTTTTTAAACAGTTGTTTGCAGGAATTAAGTAATAGGGTAGTTTCCAAAATTTCAAAAGTATTTTTTTTTTCTGAAAGAGCATGTTTGAAAACGTAGGATCTGAACATTTTTAAATAATTTGCTTAAGTTTAATATTAAAAAAAAAATATACTTAAATCATTGCGCTTTCATTGTTTATATTTCTGCCGATGACATCACAAGTGATGAAATGCCATTCAGTGTTGCCACTCACAGAACAAAATATTTAATTCGCATCTTTACTCACGTGTATTGGCAACGATAGGGTTGATCGCAAGCGCAGAGAGCAAATTTAATTCGCTGCTTGATTATCATAACGTGGAAACGCTGTAGAAAGATGCGCCATAATGCATCATTTGTGACGTCATCAAGACCACGCCTTGTTTGAAAAATCGGACCTTTTAAAAAATTAATTAAAAAATAACTGTTGGGAAAATGAAAGTATGGTACATGTTAAACTAAAAGTAGTACTTTTCAACTATTACCAAATGAGGACCATATTAAACAGTCGCCATAAATGGATGAAAAATTTCTCAATTATCATTGCAACGTTTCCAATTATAACCAAATGAAAAAAGAATAAAAATTCTCTTAACATCAATAAAACTAATGTATTTGTTGAAAAGGAGTTGTATGGCTACTGATTATTCAGTGGAATTATCGTCGCTCAGCTATTAACCTAAGCTCACACAAATATTGCATCGGTAATATTGCAACGAGAGCTATTTTTCGGGATACTGTAAGCCTCTGAAATAGAAGAGTAATTATTATTTTGTGAATCTATTTCAGACAATCAAAATTGGGCTCCGTAAACTTTTGTACACGTCTCTGATGTGTAGTTAAATAATTCAGCAAACGAAATATTTTTTTCTTCCACTTTATTTATTCAAAAGTTTAAAATAAATGTATTCCAGCACTTTTGTGAATAAAAAAACAATCTTTATTTTATAGTATTAAAAAACGACTTTTAAAGAAGTCTGGGACACAAAAATCGTCAAATTTTGCAATTTTTTTTTAATCACGTAGTTTAAATCTTGTATCGATCTTAATAAGAACCAAAGGTATAATTATTTTCGTTACATGCATTTAACTAATTTTATATTTAATTTTGAACCTTTAAACGCGTTTTCCTCCATGATGCAATTTTCCCCGTGTTTTGCATTCAAACTCATATGTCAAAAACTGATAAAGATAAAGTAATTAAACTTGGATCAAATCTTTTTCAACAGTTCATCTCCGATTTTCTCAAAAGTCTACTACTGTCACTCTTGCACTGCCAAAATTCCCCTTTTCATTTTATGATGATACATTAACCAGTTATATTTGAGAAATAGTTATAAAAAAATTACAATGAATCGATGAACAAGAAAAGTAAATAACTACTTGAGAAAATCTATTCAAACGAACAAAAGTGGGATTAGGGATAAATGTAACTAAATAAGTTTTCTGCAAACACTCAAAATTCCCACGGAGACAAAAATACTGTATTGTTCTGTAGAATCGTGCCTATTCTGCAATGGTAAATGACGTTCACTCTGCCCGCCCCTTTCATAAGTATAACAGGTAGTGCGTGTTAAGCAAAATGGTGCGAAAAAATGGGACATTTAATTGAGCGGCGGAGAAAGTTCTCAAGATTTAAAAGCTCTCGAAATGCTCCCGGAAAGCTCGAAATATCCATTATCCGCGAACGTGCGCCTAATCTCAAGAGCTCCGCTCAAACGCTCCTCTTTAAAGAAAAGTTTAAGAAACCTAAATTTGAATTTTTTTCTTTCACTTTGTCGAGCTGAAAAAGTAATGGGATTAGAAAATGAAAGGAGGAATTAAGGGACTTAGGGAGTGCTTTGAGGAGGTCATATATCGAAGGAAAGGAAATATAATTCTTTGATCTTTTTGAAATGGGCTGTTTTACAAAGGATAAATTGAAAGGCATATGAGTTCCGTAAAAAAAAAAAAAAAAAAAAAAAACCTTTGATTTCATTCATGTTCCATATGCTTTGAGACAAGTAATGTTAGCATCAAAATTTCAAGAATTAAATAACTTGAAACACGTAATAAGTAAACGAAACAGCAGTAATGAAAGGGAAATAATAATCTCTTGGACAGCGTTTTAAGCCTTTTTAGGCCTACGAACTAGCAAAAACTTGTAAAAAAAATGGTGAGGTTTTTCTCTTTTGCAAGTAAATCAATGAAAAATTAAATACAAAGAATAAATTAGTTAATTAATAATGCAGTAAAACCTGTAAAGTTGATCATCCTTGTAAGTTGACCACTTCTCTAAATTGAATGCTTTTGTCACTTACAAAATGAGCCCTACGTCATGTATACCAACCTCAATAAGTTGATCTGTCTAAGCCGACCAATAAAGTACTGTACCGCAAGTGGTCAACTTATACAGGTTTACTGAACTGTGCTTGATATTAAAGAGATATCACAAAAGTATTCTTAATATACAGATAGGTATTTCTTGTAATATTATACACAAAAAAGTAAACATTAGAGAAAAAATTTTAAATTACGAAAATTAATCCCCAAATTCACCAAAAATGTATCAGATAATTTTATTACTACTATTATTATAATAATTATTACTATTATTTTGAACAAAAAAATGTCTGCATGGAGGAGCCGAATTCTCTCGAGGACCATTCAATTCTTTTTAGGGACAACGTATGAGAATCACTGCTTTTGAATAAACAATACCGTTTGGGTTAAGTTCACATCATTTTGCGATCTTGAAATTTAATTTGACCGCAAGAGATATTGTATAAGACCCAATGCTGCACGAAATGCTGGCTTTGAATGCGGGTCGCCAATGGCGCGACTGCAGGCACATCAGTTAAACGGAATAGAGCTGCCTTGCGAAATCGAAGCGAGCCTGTCCATGTCCATCTATCTCTGCGTCAGTCTGATCTCAAATGTCAACAGCAGTCACAATGGAAGACTGAGTGGTCATTGACTGAGAGCGCGTTGCAGACGGAGATAGATTATCGCGGGAACAGTTGATGGAAGGGCCATAACCTGAGTGATGAAATAGAAATACAGTAGAGTCTCGAAAATCCGAGTCTCAAAAGTCCGAGTTTCCGCTTAATTCGAGGTGCTTTGCCGATATTTTAAAGATATATTTTTTACAGACAAAAAACGTTTTAATCTAAAAATCGAAATATTTTGCTATGCTTAGAGCTTCCTTAACAACATACAATAAGGTACTAAAGAGACATTGAAAGGTTTATGTCAATAACATGACATGAAAAATTCATTGACTGTTAGAGATTGATTAAGAGACGCATTGGAGAGAATAGGAAGTAGGTTGATACAAAAAAAAAAACTTGAAACTAAAACATTTTGTTTTGCCTCAAAGAACGAACAAACAGCTCTTTTGGAATACCCGACTGCAATTAAAAAGGGGAGTGCAAAGCTCGACGTTGTGCGAATAGGGAAGTTGCAACCAATTAAATGTTCATATTTTGGCTATTGGATAATGTTAATTGACCCTCAAAACTAAAAAATTCACCATCGCCGAATTTTAAAACACCGTGATTGATTTTTAATGAATTTCTAAAAATCCACGTGCAAAAGTGCGCTCTTCTGAAACATCACGAGCTTACGTCGCAGGGCACTAATGGGCAGCCTTCCGCCGAGATCCCTTGTTTTCGCTAGGGACATTTTGAGCGCGCTGATATTTTTTATTTTTTAGAACTTCAATAATCCTTTTGAACACACTATGGAGGCCGGATTCGTTAAAGCACAATCTAAATAATCTTCCTCATGTAACATCAATGATGATATTCGAATATTTCCCAGAGGATGAGAGGTTTAATGTTCCAGAAACGCGAGGAGTTAAATGCGAGGAGATAAGCCTTTTACGTTTCATCTTCGAAGTCGAATGCACGTCTTCGGCTTCTCCCCTATCGGAAGAGCGCATGACGTCACTTCCTATGCCATTTGACATCACAAGCGCTTGAACTTTAAAAATTAATTAAAAAAAACTACTTAACGTATCGCAAAAATTTTTTCACCTATGATGTTCATACATGTTACTCTGTCATATAAAAATAAAATTGAAAAATCGAGAACTTCCCTATTGTATAGTACAATTTTTTTTTCTCCTTCTATGAATAACGTTTTTGTATTTTGTGAGGTACACATGTAAGATCACACATAGACACAAGTGTCTCGACAAAACTCATCAAAATTTATTCTATGACTATCAAAGGGCATTTTTTGGTTGCCTGCAAATGAACAAGTATGTGCAGACATCAAGAAAAAAACGAATCCGAACTCGTTTAGGGTTAACTAAAACACATACTAATAAGACGTCCAAGTTGAGAACGAAATCAAAAATTCCATTTATTTTCTTTGTAGTTCTTAAAACGCTGTGCTCTAACGCCATGAATCATGGGTATAGTTTTTAAAAATAAATTAACTGGTTACCTTGAAAAAAGAAATTAAGGGAATGCGTATTGAAAACTAATGGGGTCGTTTCCGAAATTTTAAAAGTATCTTTTTCTGAAAGAGCATGCTTAAAAACTTAAGTTCAGACCATTTTTAAAATAATTTATTTAAGTTTAATATTTTTAAAAAAATACTTAAATCGGTGCTCTTTCATCGTTTAACGCTTCTGCCGATGACATCACAAATGATGAAATGTCATTTAGTGTTGCCACTCTCTCACAGAGCTAAATATTTAATTTGCATCTTTACTCACGTGTATTGGCAACGATAGGGTTGATCGCAAGCGTAGAGCGCAATTTTAATTCGCTTCTTGATTATCATAACGTGGAAACGTGGTGAAAGATGCGGCAAAGTGCATCATTTGTGACGTCATTAAGACCACGCCTTGTTTGAAAAATCGGACATTTTAATAAAATATTTAAAAAATAGCTGTTGGAAAAATGAAATTAATTTCTGGGTCCAAGTTATATTATTTATTTATTTTTTAAGCTTATTCTATCAATTTCAGTGACTAAAAGTACTACTTTTGACTGAAAGAAATCACCCCATTAGAAAACTAGAAAATCTCCCGTCTAGGTAGACGGATGAACATTGCTTTCTATATTTGAACATAGCCACTGCCTGTTTGGTGATATTTTGATAGTTGAAATTTTAACGCTAACACCAGTGGATTGAACCTAAACTCCAGTAGATAGCGCTCATTGTTGACCACTTTTTCGTTTTTTCATTCCCCTAAAATGAGTCTTACCAGTAACACAGTTAAGTGGCCGGATCGAGTTCAGCTTTGCCAAAATAAAACATCTTCCTGGATGTCAAACATTGCCACAAAAATATTATCAAACTATTATGCTATTGCGGTAGAGCCGCTATACAGATAGGCCGACGCATCAGCTTAAGTTAAGCCATTTTGGATCGGACTTTTCATTGTTGCGATGCTACGGTTACCACAGCAAAGTTTCGGATTTCGCCAAATTTGCCGAAAATAATATTTAATTTCATAAACAATTCACGCGCCGATAATAAATTGCTCACAGTGAACAATCACCAACGCGATAACTCGCCAGAAAAGGCAACCACTCAAACACGCGCTCCGATCCAAAAAGGCTCATCTTAAGCTGATGCGTCGGCTCGTATATATATAGGGGCCTTATATTGCGGGAGTTGCATTGTTGGTGACATCAGCTCTACTCGATCAGTGAATTTAGAGCCGCTATAAAGATAGGCCGACGCATCAGCTTAAGTTTAGCCATTTTGGATCGGATTTTTCATTGTTGCACTGCTTGGGTTACCACAGCAAAGTTAAGGATTTCGCCAAATTTGCAGAAAATAATACTTTATTTAATCAACGATTCGCGTCTCGCTAATAATTGCTCACAGTGAACAATCGGCAACGCGATAACTCGCCAGAAAAGACAACCACTCAAACACGCGCTCCGACCCAAAAAGGCTGATCTTAAGCTGATGCGTCGGCTGGTATATATATAGGGGCCTTATGTTGCGGGAGTTGCATTGTTGGTGACGTCAGCTCTACTCGATCAGTGAATTGGCTATTAAACATATGAGGTAGTGTGAAGCAAAGAGATGCAAGTGGTAAAGTTAAAAATTTGGAGATAACCAGTACAAATGGCACGTGAACCTGTCTTCTGTCTTGGGGCAAGAGACAGTACTAGTATCCCTGGTAAGTACTGCTATACAGCATGATTTAGAAAAAAAATTCAATGAAAACCTGTCTTGGAGCCAATCTTTAAACGCGTTTGACTCAAAACTTGAAAATGTCCACTTACATCCCTTTGCTTCTTACTGCCTCATATGAGGATAGCAATTTTGTAAATCTTGTAAAAATATATTTGTTTATTTCCTGATGCCTACAAAGATCGGTTCAACGTCAATGAGGTGTGGCACACCAGTGGCGTAGCCATGGGGGGGATAGGGGGTTAGAACTCCCCCATGAGCACCAAAATTTATATATATATATATATATGTGTGTGTGTGTGTGTGTGTATAAACTCGAAGGCATAGCTTTATTTTAACCTTCAGAAAAATTAACCCCCCCCCCCAAGGATTTTTTCTCGCTACGCCACTGTGGCACACTACAGAATATTTTTAAAAAAACACCTATTCTAAAATAGAATGCAACTTGCATTTTCTTTGGTAAAGAATTCCGAGTTCATTTAAATAATTGGAGAAGACCACCACCAAGAGTAAGCCTAATGATGATATAGAACCACCCCGTTCCTTCTTCTGAACCTCCCCTCGAGACATTCTTCCAGTCGTAAACAATAAGTTCAGCCGGGCGGAAATAGTGTGAACAGCGCCCACTTTTCTTAAGCAAATTTAGTAACCCTAATGTAGTGAGAGTAATTTGATTTTGCGAACAAAAGATGGATATTAATCTCAACTTGATGCGTTCGCTGTAGTAACTCAAACGCTTCAGAAATCTGACGTCTGCAAGCAAGAATTGTCAGCATTTACGCAGTTTTGGAAGGAAGAACGAGAAGAAAAAAAATGTTGATGTTCATTTTGACAGTAACTTACAAGATTGTTACAAATTCTGTAAATAGTAGTTATTTTTATGATTAATTTGTTGTAATCTGGTTAAACTTGGCGTTTATTACATTACTTTTCATCTAAAACTATCGCAGTGACGTAACCCGTAAATAGTTTCTTTTAAATGTATAAACATCCCCCTTACATTTGAATGGAGTATACGGTCCCCCATGCCTGATTGGTAAGAATCGTGAATGAATAACAAGTAACTAAAACTAAAAATTAAAAAAAAAAAAACCGACTGAGTCGAAACTGTAGAGTTAAGAGGGAAAATTAAAAATCCTTTCAAAAACCTTATACTGTTAAAATCAATTACAAGTATTTTATTTATTAACAAATTAAAACTGGCAACAGATAAATATTTTAAATCATTGCTTCTAATTTCTTTGTCGGCCAACAATGAATTCAGTTATCAATCGCGTGAATAAAGGCATAGCCGTCATTAAAATCTGTTTAAAAAACGTTATAATTCGAATTGTATGAAACATGGAAGTTCCAAACACTTTCTATCAGACGCGGAAAAAAATTCTCTTTATTTTGGTATTATATTTTTAATTTTCAACTATATTTTCACTGCAAAAATCGCGAAAAACCTTTTGGAGATTTTAAATGAATATCTTCGTTAATTAATGTCATCCAAAGACGCGACCTAACTAAGAACACTCTAGATTAAACCATCTTTCAAACAAATTTTTTTTTTCAAAATCGGTCCATCCGTTTAGGCGCTAGAGTGCCACAGACAGATACACTTACACACACACACACACACACACGTCAAACTTATAATCCCCCTCCTTTGTGTGTCGGGGGTTAAAAAGAAAATAAGAGAAATTGGTAGAACGTAGTAGAATTTTCGGAATTGATTTATAAACAGCCATGGCGGCGTAATCAGTGCTTAGTCTCAGCCGTTGCGCTGGAAAGTGTGTATTAGCTGTTGTTGTGAAGCGCTGTGTTTTTGCGTATTTCATGTAAATACGCGTGTGACCGTTGAGTTTACGGTGTGAATTGATATTTGCTTAAATAATATAATTGATTATTTTGGCAGTTAACTATATTTCTTGTACATTGCCGTAAATAAATCTCCCGTTTTTTTTCTCAAGAACTGCGTCGTCATTAAAGAACTTCTTAAAGCGACCGAACTCGTAACAATATACAACATCAGATAGAATGTAAGTCTTAAAAAATTTTCAGACTATCTCAAAAATCGAAAATTTAAAGTATGATAAACTGATACCATAGAAGATCGTGAGGAATAACTTCTTTTCACTAATGTGTTAATAATTGTATGCTTTTCAATTAAAAAAATTAAGATACCAAATTATATATATATATATATATATATATATATATATATATATATATATATATAATGTAAAATATTCTACAATATGCAGGATAAGCACAAATAATGGGACCAAATTTATAAAATCCTTTTCGAAACTACTGCACCCATTTACAATAAATGATTGGGGGGGGGGGGGGATGTACCGTAGTTCATAACTTTACTTCATATAAAATATTGCATTGGTTTTACTTTAAACCAACTGTTTTGGCAACAATATACGTGCGTTTCTGATTAGTAAAAAAATATATTTATCCATGAAAAACCATTTTTTACCTAAAAAACAAAATAATTTGTAACTGTTTTCATTTCGGCATCTTAGCTTAATCTTAAGGGAAGATGACTCATACCTTTGTGTAAGATGCCGTATGGAAAATATGCATAGAGATTTCACTCACAATTTCAATCTTATATAATAAAAACTGAGCATATGTATCTATGTATGTATCTATGTCCGAGTTACTTCTCCTGAACGCCAGTGAGCTGACCACTGAACCAGGTATCGATAGATTCGTAATTTTCCTGTCTTTATGTTTGACTATTTAACACAATCCCTAGATAATAATTATCGGAGATAGCAATTAAAAACTATTAAATAAGATACTTAGATTTCGACATAAAATCCCGTATTTTTCGAAGGCTTTCCGCAATTCAAATTATTATTCAGTGCTTTATCTCAACTTTCCGTAACAATGCTTTTATTAAAACTTATAGCGTGAAGAAAATCATCGAGATGAAAGATCTGTTGGCATTTTGTTTTTCCCGAATATGAACAAAAAAAACTCTGGCTTTTGTTTTGAGGCCTTTCTTGTAAACGGGGGATTTAAAATGTTTCATTTTCGGTTATTTTATCGTAATATGCCACAAAATTTTACTCTTTTTTTTCTGTTTAAGCCTGATTGTTGAGCACGCGTCACTTGACTTAACTTTTATTTTCAAGGTAGACCGTGCAAAGGTGGGCAACGCAGCTTTAAAATAAAATTCATTAAAATTCATATTAATTTAATAAAATAAAATTCATTAGAAAACAGGTTACATGTACATCTAAATAACATTGCTTTTTTGTCCTTTCTAATGTTCCATTTTCTATTTAAGTAACATTTCTGACCTTCCACAGACAACGCATTTGTTTCATAGTTGAGAAAATTTCTCGTAGTCAAATAATACAAACAGTGTAATGTATAAAAATGTTCGCCCCCCCCATTCCACTTTGCCCCACATTCCAATACCTAAATTAAAATCGAATCCTCATTTATGTCTAAAAGTTAATTTAGCAATGGGGTCGTTTCCAAAATTTTAAAAGTATTTTTTTTTCTGAAAGAGCATGCTTAAAAATATAGGATCTGACCATTTTTAAATAATTTGTTCAAGTTTAATATTTAAAAAAAATTACTTAAATCGGTGCTCTTTTATTGCTTACGCTTCTGCCGATGATATCACAAATGATGAAATGCCATTCAGTATTGCCATTCGCGGATAAAAATATTTAATTCGCATCTTTACTCACGTGTATTGGCAACGATAGGGTTGATAGCAAGCGTAGAGAACAGTATTTAATTCGCTTCTTGATTATCATAACGTGGAAACGCGGAGAAAGATGCGCCAAATTGCATCATTTGTGACGTCATAAAGACCACGCCTTGTTTTCAAAATAGGACATTTTAAAAAATTAATTAAAAAATAACTGTTAAGAAAATAAAAGTATTTTCTGGGTCCATGTTTTTTTTTTTTTTACTCATTCTATCCATTTCAGTGACTAAAAGTAGTACTTTTAACTGAAGGAAACAACCCTATTGTCATTAACAGCTTAAATTTTAAACATAGTGAATATTCTTAAACATTCAACCATTAACTTTAGCGTTTCGGTGTGTGTTGTTTTGGTTTTAAAAGAACCTTACTTATACTATACTTTACTTATACTATACCATACGTTTACTTATTACTTATACTTATTACGTACTTATTTAAGTAACTATACTATACTTATTTTTTTTACTTATACTTATTACGTACTTATTTAAGTAACTATACTATACTTATTTTTTTTACTTATACCATACTTACTTATACTATACTATACTTATAATTACTTATTTATATCTTTTAACTTACTTATACTATTTTTACGTAATTTTACTTTTGCTTTTTAAAGAACCTTACTTATACTGTACTTTACTTATACTATACTTACTTATACTATACTATACTTATAATTACTTATTTATATCCTTTAACTTACTTATACTATTTTTACGTAATTTTACTTATACTATATCCATGCTATGCATCGTAATTACCCGGATCAAAACAAGTCAAAAATAAGAAATTAATCAATACTCTGAAGCAGCTTGCCAAACTTTATTTACCGTTCCCGCGAGCATGGAAAACTTTACGATGTTTAAACGTAATTGATTTGGAAAACTTCCGTTATAATTATCTTGTTCCGCGATATATTTGTCTGAAGTGATTATTTAAGGAAGATTCATTTTTCTTACGTTCCGTAGATTAAATAACGGAGGAATAATATCAGAATTGAGGAGGAAATGAATAATAAACGTGTATTTCTTATCATTTATGAGCGTGTACTCAAACTTAATATTCAAAAGTTTAATCCGTTTAATTTAATCTATTATTACCGAAGCATCGTTTTAAACACTAAACAGAGTTCACGCGATGCTTATATCAGGATTTTTTTAAACAACGTTTCTCAGAAAACTATGTAATCTATCTGAAAACACGTTGCGAACTGTTTTATTATTATTTTTTCTTTTGGCGGTAAGTTCCAATCTCATATTTTGTATGGTCCCTTAAAACTTTAAACTCGAATATCTCCTTGAGTTTTGATCGCACAAATATCATGTTTTCATGTGTCAGTAATAGTTTTCAATGGAGATTATTTCTCTAAATATTAGTTCGGGGACTTGGGGTCCGTATAAAAAGTAATAAATTTTGTATTTTTTGGTTCATTTTTATTTTTACTTCAAACTTTCAATATCTTAACCCTGCATTTGATTTTGAACATTTTTGCACTTGATAGTATACATCTAGGACTAAAAGTTGCAAAAATAAAGGCCTTGCAGGTTAAAACGGAACACCCTGTATAAATAAAAAAAAATAGCAATGAATCACTTTTGCAGAGCTAAGATCGAAATGCGCAAGTTTTAATTTCACTTCTGAAAAATGTATTAAATAAAAGAAGCATGAACATAAATATGACTCGTAACAAAAGCAATGGTTTTAAGCTAAGGAAAAAGAAACGGTGAAAAAAGGCTCAATAACTTGCAAAGAAATTTAAGAAAGAACAGTTAAGGCTCTAAAGGAATAATGGTTAGTGTTGAATTAGTCTTTTTGAAAACTATTTTTGCAAACGAAAATAGAGCAAAAACTGAAAATAAAAAGTAACGTTTTTTGGTGGTTTAAGAAAGTAATTGTTTTCTAAAACTTATACTTTATAAGCTAAGCAAAAACAGACATTATTATGACGAAAAGATTTTCTCATCATACATTCACTTCATACATTATGACGAAATTATGACGAAAAGATTTATTCATTTATGACGAAAAGATTTTCTCATCATACATTTACTTCATACATTATGACGAAAAGATTCATTCATTATGACGAAAAGATTTTCTCATCATACATTTACTTCATACATTATGACGAAAAGATTCATTCATTATGACGAAAAGATTTTCTCATACATTTTCTTCATACATTATGACGAAAAGATTCATTCATTATGACGAAAAGATTTTCTCATCATACATTTACTTCATACATTATGACGAAAAAATTCATTCATTATGACGAAAAGAATCATTCATTATGACGAAAAGATTTATTCATTTATGACGAAAAGATTTTCTCATCATGCATTTACTTCATACATTATGACGAAAAGATTTATTCATTATGACGAAAAGATTTTCTCATCATACATTTACTTCATACATTACTTCAAACCTTAATTTTAAGTGCGGTTAAAGACAAAGGGTATACGGGTCCTGCGATTGGGGCATTAAAGTACAAAAGTATCTTTAAAAAAATTATTTAAATTATCTATTTTTTTAATCAGGAAAATATTTTAACAAGTAGAACAACCAATCTCCAAGTTCCAGTCTGCTTTTTTTCTCCCGCATTGGTGCCAGCCAAGTGGTTGAGAACCCCTGCATTAGGAAACTAAAATTCTCGTCGGATGCAATAGGCGTTAAAACGAAATGCATAAATGAATGCACAAAGAAGAGTTCTGCTTTACTTAAGAAATAAAAGAAGCATCAACATAAATATGACTCGAAAACAAAAGCAACGCTTTTAAGCAAAGAAACAAAAATTGTGGAACCTGGAAATAAAAGGGATTTACAAAGAAATATGCAAAAGAAATAGTAGTTAAGAATAGTTAAGGTTCGAGAAAGAATAATTAAAAAAAATGGGTTAATGTTATTTTTTATTTTTATTTTTTGAAAACCATTTTTGTAAATGAAATTGAACAAAAAGTGTAAAAAAAAAAGAAACGAATAGAAAAGTCTGCTGGTTAAAAAAGGTAATTGTTTTCTACAAACAACCATCTTTTATAAACTAAGCAAAAACATGTATTATTATTCCACAATGACATTTTTAACATTGCATTATGCTCTTTTTTTTCTGCATAAATATGAAAGGACATTCAAACATTTTTAGGGGAATGTGTGGCTAAGTCAAAAAGTGAAATAGCGAGGCAAAGTTGAATTGTAAAATACTTATTATGTTTTTGGTACCGCCTATCTGGTAATATTTTTACTTTTTAGCAACACATGCTATTCCTGTCAGGAAAATATATCTCTAAAGATCAAAACACTATTGCAGGCATTTTCCAAAAATGACACTTATATTGTAATATTGTGTATAAAGTGAAGGTTTGTTTGTCTTATTAGAAAATGATCAAGTTCTTGTTATTAACATTTTAAATGCTAATTGAGAGCTACTAATAGGCGGCGCAGTATTTATTCATCAAGTGCTTGCAAACTAAGTGAACATTTATTAACTTATATATTCATTAAATAATTTATTCATTTTCATTACTTCATTAATTCACATATTTATTCATTTATTCACTTATTTGCTTTTTTTATTATTTTAAAAAACTCGCTTATTTTTTCTCATGCATTCGCTTATTGTTTCATTATATATATTCATTTATCCATTATCTCTTTAATTTACTCATTCCTTTGATCGAAAATATTTTTTTAATCAAATAAAAAATATTTTAATAGAAAAACGAGCGATGTGTGCATCACATGACTTCCTTTTACTCCAATTTAATGTCATTTTCTCATTATTGGCAGTTTTAATGTGATTCAATAGTTTGCTCTCTAAATATCACAACAATGGCCAAATTAAAACCAGATTTTAAAAAAAATCGCCAAATTTGTCACCAAATTGGCGACAAAACTTGGAGACCAAAAGACTGGCGATATATCGTCAAGTGTCCGCCAAATTATAACACCACATGAGTTTACATCGAAATTAACAATGATTTCCCTCTAAAAAGGGGCAAAAGACCCCCTTTGAAGCATACGAATGCAACCAAAAAGGAAGGTGCACAACTAGACCGGACTAAGAGTCTACGTACCAAATTTGAAATTTCTAGGACATTCCGTTCTTGAGTTATGCGACATACATACACACATATACACATACGCACATACTTACGTACATACAGACGTCACGAGAAAACTCGTTGTAATTAACTCGGGGATCGTCAAAATGGATATTTCCGGTGTCTGTACGTTCCTAGGCACATATCCACGTGTGTTCGGGTTGAAAAAAAGATTCAACATTCATTTGGGAGTGAGCAAAATGGAAATTAAGGCCGATTTTTGGTTGAAATTTTTTTTTCAAATACTATACTTCCTTTTTTGTAAAAGGAAGTAAAAAATCGTTTTTCATCTTAAAAAAGCGAATATTTAAAGCTGCAAGTAAACTGGAAAAAATGAAAAATAAAGTTTTGTCTCAAAAAAAACGTTCTTTCGTAATGTACTGCAACTTTCAAAACGAACGTCCAATTTGTTCGATTTGAATTAAGTAAGTATCGTAACCATTTCATTTTGCTTCATGTTGCCCTACTTTTAGTATTCCTAAATTTAACGATTAAAGGGGAGAACTGCATACTAATGTTCCGAAACCATTGTTTTGATATGCGGTAAATACAGTGGTAAAAATTTCAATGCCTTCACAGTACTGCTGGTGCCCCAAAAAACTGGCAATATAATGAGTACTTGGCTGCTCATAAAACCAGTATTTTAAGATGTGTCACTACAATGTCGTTGGTGTTGACGAGATTTCCTTATATTTAGTTTTCCTTGAATCATCAATGTTTGACAACTTCGAAAATGGAACGTGTCCTCCTGAAGACAACTCCACATCAACATCAATGAATAAAATATTTTTTAAAAAACATAGAGAATTAAAAAGAAAACGGAATATCGACAATTATACGCAGGTAGAATCCCATCAAAAACAAATAAAAATCAATAAACTGCATAATAACCTCCTAACCTGGGGCTAAGGTATAATTACGAACGATTTTTAAAGGACTTGCCCATAAGGCATTCACCATGGGCATGTATATGTGCAACTTTAGCGGGGGTTGGCTAAAAAATTTTTCAATGTTTCAAGTCTTTAGTTTAAAAAATATTTTTTTAAAGAAGTAGTTAAATGAATGTATTAGATTTGTGAAGATTTTCAGTTTTAGAATTTATACAGAGTGAACCATTTTAAAGGATTAATATTTCCGCTTTGCTTAGAAGACAGTTGAAAATCTCTAACCAAGACACATTGTTATAATTATGAAAGCAAGTTCAGTGGAAATTAAAATTGTTAAATTCTAAAGCAGATAAAGACATTTTAAGTAACAGTCATTCATTTTTGGATGAAATAGTTTTACATTTAATCCTCTCAGAGCAACAGTAATCTGTATGCCGTACAGAGGAGCTGATTGGAATCAGCTTGTTTAATCAGCTCGTTTTTCATAAGGAAGTGCACTGTCATTGATGCATTAAAAATGTTGTGCTGTTTAGTATAGGGTCAGTATAATAAGTAAAGAGACTCATTTTTTCCTGATATGACTGTACCTCCCAAGTGCACACAAACTGGTTAGGTTGGTGGTGGGGATTACTGGTGGGACTCACTCCGGTCCGCAGTCGCCTCGGAGTCTTTGTTCGAGCAGCATCGTCGTTACAGTGTACCTCTGTTGCTAACGTCGGTTACAGCTCCAAAACGCAGAGAACGTTTGAGCAGCGTTACGCAATTAAGTTTTGTGTGGAACTTGGTAAATCGGCCTCCGAGACTTTAGAGATGTGTAGGCAAGTGTTCGCAGACAATTATTGTCTTTCAAAGGCGCTTGTGTTTCGGTGGCAGAAGTGTTTAAAAGATGGCCGGGAGAGCGTGGAGAATGAATCTCTAACAAGGTGTCCGTCAACCATCAGAACGGAAGCAAATGTGGATCGTATGCGTGTTGTGATAAATTCGACCTCCGGTTAAGTGTGAGATTATTGCAGATAAAGTTTGATTTGATCAAATGGAGAGTTGACAGCATCATCGCTAAAAACTTGAGAAATGCTGGAAACATCTGCTTCATCCTCCAAGACTTCCTGATCAATAATGGTATCTCAACGCATCCCCAGCCACTATTTAGCTCTAGCAGACTTCTTTCTACGCCCAAAGATGAAAACATCATTAAAAAGGCATTACCATGGCACTCTGGATGCCATGAAAGCACTAGTACAAAAATTTTAAAGGACATTCTGGAAGCAGCCTTCAGACTTAGAAGACTCGCTGGGATAAGTGTGGGTTAGGCCAAGGGTCTTACTTTGAAGATTTTTAGGTGTTAGTATTAATATCTGCAATAAATTCTTAGAACACAGCTCAGTATCAATGCTTTTTATGTAGACCCTGTATTTGTCGGAGCATTAGTGAAATCAAATCAAATCAATCGGAAATCAAAAATAAACAATCAGTGTGACTCTTATACCGATCAAACTTCTTCCCCTGTCGTTTTTGATCAGCCACGTGGATGAAAAAGCATTCGATTCACCAATGAAACGACAGTTTAGTCACGTGACCAAGTTGGAAACGACACCGAAGTTACTATTTCGAGACGTATTAAAACTGGGCTGATTGTGTGTGTTTCACGTGAAGTTCAGACAACGTTGATTCATAAAATATTAATTGTTATTGCTACTGATTAAGATCATTCCACGGAAAAGGGGCCATTTTGTCCCGCACTTGACAGCTAATGTATTTCAGTAAAATATAATAATTTTCAAAGGTAATAAGGAAGTTTTCGATTTTTCAATTTTATTTTTATATGATAGAGTAACATGTATGAACAACATAGGTAAAAAAATTTTTGCGATACGATAAGTAGTTTTTTTTTAATTAATTTTTAAATTTCAAGCGATTGTGACGTCAGATGGCACAGGAAGTGACGTCTTGCACTCTTCCGCCGCGGGAGAAGCCGAAGGACGCGCAGGTGACTTCGAAGACGAAACCTAAGGCTTACCTCCTCGCATTTAACTCCTCGCGTTTCTGGAAGATTAAACCTCTCATTTTCTCGGAAATATTCGAATGCTATCATTGATCTTACTTGAGGAAGATTATTAGATTATGCTTTAACGAATCCGGGCCTCCATAGTGTGTTCAAAAGGATTACTGAATTTCTAAAAAATAAAAATATCAGAGCGCTCAAAATGTCCCTAGCGAAAACAAGGGATCTTCGGCAGGAGGCTGTCCATTAGTGCCCTGTGACGCCAGCTCGTGACGTTTCAGAAGAGCGCACTTTTGCGCGTGGATTTTTAAAAATTCATTAAAAATCAATCACGGTGTTTTAAAATTCGGCGATGGTGATTTTTTTTAGTTTTGGGAGTCAATTAACAATATCCAGTAGTCAAAATATGAACATTTAATAGGTTGCAACTTCCCTATTGAACATATTTTGTTGCTTAAAAATCGCAAACGTGTGTATACCGTCTTTAGCAAAAATTTCATCATTACCTTTTAAAATTATTAGAGTTCAATGAAATATACTAGCTGTGTTGAGTGCGGAACAAAATGGCCGCTTTCCCGTGGAATGCATTCTGTTTTAATCTTCCACCAAATAAATCCTTCGCCAAGGCTTAAAACAAAACTACAAGCCATCTCCCGCGGAGTAACAAAATGTTGTTTCTACACTAGACCCATATTCAGCTTCGGCTTTAAGTAAAGAATTCGGTTATTTCTTCGCCCAAGCAAAAGTTTTCAGACAGGTCGAACTAATGAACCTGAGCCGCAATTATCTATCGAGAAAATGCTGCCTAACTTGATTACGAGCGGCTGTTTTAAACGATTTAGATTTCGGGCATCTTGCTAATTTCGGACGGAAAAAGTTTGTTTTTCAGCCGAGTTCAATAATAAGGTCTTTGTTGATAATGTTCGTATTTTCTCTTCTGAAAGGACATTATTTTATTTTTGCCGGAATTCGCTTCATGACATAAGCTCAATTTCAGAGGAATATGTTTTTAAAAAACTGTTTCATTAAACTTTAAACTAACCGTTTAGCTAAAGTGTTTTATTTTCATAAACATGAATAACGTTAATTGCAGTAAAAACATCGAACCTTCAAATATTTGTCGCTAGTACAAAGTTAAAAGTTAATGTGAGGTAAGTTTGGCAGGCGATAAATAAAAAATGGGGTCGTTTCCAAAATTTTAAAAGTATTTTTTTCTGAAAGAGCATGCTAAAAAACATAGGATCTGACCATTTATTAAATAATTTGTTTAAGTTTAATATTTTTAAAACAATACTTAAATCGGCGCGCCCTAATGTTTATGCTTTTGTCCGATGACATCAGAAATGATGAAATGCCATTCAGTGTTGCCACTTACAGAACAAAATATTTAATTCGCATCTTTAATCACGTGTATTGGCAACGATAGGGTTGATAGCAAGCGTAGAGTGCAATTTTAATTCGCCTCTTGATTATCATAACGTGGGTTCGCGGTAGAAAGATGCGGCAAAGTAAAGCCCCTATATATACGAGCCGGCGCATCAGCTTAAGATCAGCCTTTTTGGATCGAAGCGCGTGTTTGAGTGGTTGTCTATTCTGGCGAGTTATCGCGCTTGATGATTGTTCGAGCGATTATCAACTGGCATGTGATTTTTTTTTTAAATAAAATACTATTTGCGGCAAATTTGGCGAAGCACGAAACTTTGCTATGGTAACACTAGCTCCCCAACAATGAAAAATCCGATTCAAAATGGCTAAACTTAGACTGATGCGTCGGCCTAAAGTGCATCATTTGTGACGTCATCAAGACCACGGCTTGTTTCAGAAATCGGACATTAAAAAAAATTAATTAAAAAATAACTGTTGGGAAAAAAAATTATTTTTTGGGTCCATGTTATTGTTTATTTATTTATTTATTTTATTTTTTTTGCTTATTCTGTCAATTTCAGTGACAAAAAGTACTGCTTTTGACTGAAGGAAACAACCCCATTCTTCAAAATTTGTTTGTATTTTTTTAACACATTTGTTTTAACTAGCACACGACATTTATCACTATGCATTACATGGCTATTACAAATGCTCATTGCGATAAAGTAATCTTTTCTTTACTAATAATAAAGCTGAAAGTCTCTCTTTCTGGATGTCTGATATCCGAAGGATGTCTGGATCTCTGTGACGCGCATAGCCTCCAGACCGTTCGGCCGATTTTCATGAAATTTAGCACAAAGTTAGTTTGTAGCATGGGGTGTGCACCTTGATGCGATTTTTCGAAAATTCGATGAGGTTCTTTTTCTACTCCAATTTTAAGAACAAAACTATCATGAGATGGACGAGTAAATTACGAAATGATCATAACGCGGAACCGTAACATGGGCACAAGCCAATTGGCGAGATACGAAATTATCATAACGTGGAACCGTAACATGGGTACAAGCCAATTGGCGAGAAAATTCACCATACATTATTTGTAAATATATAGACGAACCAAAAGATCCTTTTTTTTTTCTATTACGGGCTTAGCTGTGCGGGTACCACTAGTGTTAGAATAAAAATCTCGACATTTTGAAGCGTTCATAGTTAGACTGTTATACGAATGACGGTTATTTACGTCAAGCAAACTCTCGGTTTATCAACTTGTTGCCCAAAAAATCAAACTAAATCGCATTAATAATTGATCCTTGAAGATAAAAAAAATAATTTAGTGGTTCAATTGGGTATTTAATTATAGTATTTATCTAACAGCGTTTCTTAGAGGTTTAAATATTAATCTTAACATTTTTTTCAAGGATTATGTCAATGGTACATGTGATGTAACGAATTTATTCGAGAGGTTTCCATTATACTACTGTAACTTTCCAATCACAGCCTTGAATTTTTTGTGTTGAGGTGATTTTTGAAATTTTCTACAGATTGATGTGAAAGCTGTTGTACTGCTACTTTCCAATATACTACTGCAAGTTTCCAATCACAGCCTTGAATTTTTTGTGTTGAGGAGATTTTTGAAACTTTCTACAGATTGGTGTGAAAGCTGTTGTACTGATACTTTCCAATATACTACTGCAAGTTTCCAATCACAGCCTTGAATTTTTTGTGTTGAGATTTTTGAAATTTTCTACAGATTGGTGTGAAAGCTGTTGTACTGCTACTTTCCAATATACTACTGCAAGTTTCCAATCACAGCCTTGAATTTTTTGTGTTAAGGAGATTTTTGAAATTTTCTACAAATTGGTGTGAAAGCTGTTGTAGGGCTTATAATGGGAATAGTTGCTACTAATACCAGTCGGATCACCAAGCCCGAGCAGTAATTTCTAGTCGAAATAAGCATAGACTAATAATAAGAATAGACCGAGCTATGGCAACCCTTTTGCTGCTCATAAACCAAACCATGTGACTGGTGGATATCCTAGCAACAGCGGGCGTTGATCGTAGCAGACGATCAACGTCCGCGAGAAATAAAATAAATAGAATTGATGGAACACGGAAGAATTATCTTTTATATTGTCCAATTTGTAAATTTATTATTCTAAGTTGTAAATATTTTGTTAATATAGTGAGTTTTTCTTTCAGATAGTACTGTGCATTTTCTTTAATCAATTTCAATACCTCTCTAAGCAATTAAAGATGCAAGCGTCCAAAAAGAACCGGCAAATGGTAAGATTTTTATACCTACACTTTCAATTTAAGACACCGATTAGTGAATTTTTGCGTTAACGCAAAATGTTTACGCCATTACGTTCACACCAACGCTGACGTAGCAGTTCCAAATGAAATAAAAGTTACTGAAAACTGTGATCAAAGACTAATTACTAATGTCAAAATAATGCATAACTAAAAGAAAAACAGTTCAATCTCTGCACCTGGAAAAAAATTATGAAAACACATTACGTCTTAAAATACTAGTCGAGAGCCAAACTATAGATAATGTTGCCATCTAGCAACCATGCTGCCAAAGTTTTCGCCGAGCCTTCCACCAGTCACATGATGTATCCATGAACCAATTTTTTCATCAGCAAGTCTGGGAAAGTTCGGTCTACTCTTATTATTAGTCTATGGAAATAAGGCAGTAAAGGACGGCTCCCGTTTCAAGGAGCGCTACTTGGTGGAAGTTCGTACTAGATCAGATAGCACTGCGATAGATAAATGATCCGTCCAGCAACATTTCGAAATTAAGAACCAAACCAGAAGCCAAACTACTCGATTAACTTTTGTTCCGGAAGACTTTGACAAGAGTTCTTCGCTGAAGACTCATTCTAGCAAAAGATTATTGTTCCATAATTGTAAACCTCATTAAAGAAAAACGCTTTTGAGATGAATAAATGATGCTCTGCCACAGCCAATGACTTTTGTTTGCTTTATGCATATTTTATACTAGTGTTACCCTCACGGCTTTGCCCGGAGTTGAAAAATTAAAAGTTCATTTGTTTTGCCTGTATATTTACAAATAATGACTGACAAATTTCTAGCCAATTCGCTATGTTTATTGCCTCGACAATGTTACAGTTCCACGTTAGGATAATTTCGCAATTTACTCGTCCATCTTATGATAATTTTGTTCGTGAAAATGTTCTTAAAATTGGAATAGAAAAAGAACAAAATCGAATTTTCAGAAATCGTTCGAGGTGCACACCCCCATGCTACAAACTAACTCTGTGCCAAATTTCATGAAAATCGGCCAAACGGTCTAGGCGCTGTGCGCATGGTAGACATCTTTTTTATGCTGCGCCCGATAAAACTTGGTATTTTCTCCCATAGTCTGCTGATGCACCTTTTTGGATAATCTAAAATTATGCATAACTGGATCTCCTGAAAACACTGCGCAATTAACTGTTCTGTAAAGCACAGAAATTCGAAATAGGAAAAAACAGCGCTTTTTTAATAAAAAAAACTAAATAATAAATTAAACGAGCTGATGTGTGCATCACATGACTTCCTTTTACTCCAATTAATGTCATTTCCCCATTACTGGCAATTTTAATGTGATTCAATAGTTGACTCTCTAAATATCACCAACAGTGGCCAAACTAAACCCAAATTAAAAGTTAAAAAAAAAAAACCCGCCAAAGTTGTCGCCAAGTTGGCGACCAAAATACCGGCGATATATCGCCAAGCGTCCGACAAATTATAACACCACTTGAGCTTACATCGAAATTAACAATGATTTCCCCCAAAAAGGGGCAAAAGACCCCCTTAGAAACATCCGAATGCAACCAAAAGGTAAGGTGCACAACTAGGCCCCACTAGGAGTCTACGTACCAAATTTCAACTTTCTAGGACATACCGTTTTTGAGTTATGCGAGATACATACACAGATACGCACATACGCACATACATACGTACGTACGGACGTCACGAGAAAATTCGTTGTAATTAACTCGGGGGTCGTCAAAATTTATATTTCGGGTGTCTGTAGGTTCCTAGGCATATATCCACGTGTGGTTGAGTCGAAAAAAAACTCAATATTCATTCGGGGGTGAGAAAAATGGAAATTAAGGACGATTTTTGAGTGAAATTTTTTTTCGCGAATACAATACTTCCTTTTTTGTAAAAGGAAGTCAAAACATATATATTTTTTTTAAAAAATGGTTCAAAACATCAATCAGTTATTGTGAAAACTCTAGCTTATCGGAAACTTTTTTTTCCGTTTAATTCTTTTCTCAAGACATACACGCCAGAGGAATGCCTGTGGAGGGTCATTTTTAAAACATCGGGGATATAAATCATCTGAAATTAATTTAACTTTGAATTCGTATATTTTATTAAAGCTGAACTCCGGCTGAAATATCCCTCGTAATAAGGGCTTGATTAATGAATATTTCCCTTTTTCATCGTCCGATGATTGATTATTGATTAAAAGAGAAAATATTTTTCATTACTCGTTTTCACTTGCGTCCAAGAAGCCGGTGTGATTAATGAAATTTCTTGCCCAATTTCGCAACCAACTTAAGTTTATAAGATGTCCACTATTTACCATATATTTCAAAACATTTCCAGCGTAGAACATTTTTTTAATCAATATTTGTTAGAAATAACAAAAAACCCAATTGCAACGACAAGACAATTACAATAAAAAGGGAAATTTAAGTCAAGCAATTAAGCATTGTACTTTGAGCTTTATTGATGAAAAAGAAAAGAAATTATTAGCATCCCCCCCCCCCCAAAAAAAAAACATACAAAGTGAAAAAAAAAGAAGGGTTTGGAAAAGTTCCTGGGTGACGCTTGCGACGGTGTGAGGTCGTACATCGTAAAAAAAAAAAAAAAAAAAACTATGGAATTAAAAAATGAAACTTGGTTTCCGCTGAATGTAAAAGAGAAACTCAAGAAATTTGAACAGAAAACTCTCTTGTAATAAGTGAGCAAAAGTATATTTTTGTTGGTAACATTTAACCTTAATTCAATAAATAAAGTTAATTGTAAGCGTTTCTATTATTTTTCAAAGATGAAATAAAATAAAAAATAACTACTCTTTTTTGTTCCGTAATTTTAGCATAAGGATAAGAAAATTCTTCAGCACTCAAGCGTTTAATGTACGCAGTGTAACCTTATCAAACAACTACATTCGTAAGAAGATGTAAATTTAGAGAACTTTCTAATTTTACTGTAAGAAAAAAGATAATTTAACTAATATGAGATATTTTCTCTTAAAGGTATTTTTAAAGACCATTTTTCAATTGACTGATTTAGCGTTACAAATAAATGTACTGTTGTGTTGAAAAATACAAAATACATTTTAAATTTTATTACCCCTTTTGGACCAAGTTTCTATGGAAGAAATGAATTTCAGCAGATAGAGATGTAAGCAGAAGGAAATTAAATACTGAACTTAATGTAAGACTGAGACAAACACTGAAACTGAGACAAGACATTTGAGCCAAACTTTGAACTTCTTTGTTCCACAACCATCCCATTAAGAATTTTAAGTTGGCTGAAACTAAAATTGTTATCCCTGTGTTTGTCCTGTTCAATTTGTTTTGTAATAATTTTTTACAATCATATAAGCTTACAGCAAATTTTATACTCCTGTGTTTTGCAATTATTATTTTTGTTTATTAAAAAAAAAATCTTTACTAATAATAAAGCTGAAAGTCTCTCTGTCCGGAGGATCTCTAAATGTCTGTAGGATGTCTAGATCCCTGTGACGCGCATAGCGCCTAGACTGCTCAGCCGATTTTCATGAAATTTGGCACAAAGTTAGTTTGTAGCATGGGGGGTGTGCACCTCGAAGCGGTTTTTCGAAAATTCGATGTGGTTCTTTTTCTACTCCAATTTTAAGAACAAAACTATCATGAGATGGACGAGTAAATTACGAAATGATCATAACGTGGAACCGTAACACGGGCACAAGCCAATTGGCGAGATACGAAATTATCATAACGTGGAACCGTAACACGGGTACAAGCCAATTGGCGAGAAAATTCACCATACATTATTTGTAAATATACAAGCGAACCAAAACACCTTTTAATTTTTCTATTACGGGCAAAGCCGTGCGGGTACCACTAGTAAATAAATAAAACTAAAATAAAATCTTATAAAATATTATTGTTTGTGTGTGTGGAAGGGGGGAGGGTATGCTTGTCATTATTACTTAGTACACAAGGGTTTCGCCAAACTCGTACAGATTTTAGAAGGTAGTTCGCAAGGCAAAAAAGATTGGGAACCGCTTTGTTAGAAGAATACCTTGCTTCATGCAGCAATTTTTCAATGCTCCAAACCGTTGTAAGTTGTCATTTTGATCCCGGATGAAGGACTATCCTGCTTATTAGAATAACTTTTCGTGGCAAATTGGCTATTCCGTTAAGGGGACGGTGGAGCTTGAAAGCTTTCTCTTTTTGAGCAATCACGATTGCTTATTGCTTTCATTTGACTGTTTTGAATTCCTACGATTTTATTTTCCCACCGCCACCCTCCGCACCATCACCGTCGACCGGCTCCTCACGATGGCGCACCTATAGCGAAAACCGTCTCCAGGTTGCGTCCATATCCTACACTTACACGCATACATACACGCACCTACACACATATACATATATACGCCTACACACACATACATACACCTACACACATACACAAACACATTCACACACACACACACCTACACACTCGCATACACACGACTACACACACACTCATGCCTGCACACAGGCACAAACACATATGCCTACACACACATACACATACCCCCCACACACACATACACGCAACTACCCACACACTCATGCCTGCACACAGACACACATGCCTACACACATACACATACCCCCTACACACAAACACACACGCTTACACATACACACACATTCGTGATTGCGAAAAACATAATTTGAATTCAAGATAAAAAAATTCAAATTAATTTTTTTATTTATTAATTTTGAAATATGAAACTGGGCATAAAAGTTAGTAAGTTTATTAGCATGCAAAATATCAAGCAAAAAAAAAATTGCAACAAAATAAAAGTTTAATTAAAATTAAAATTTTGAAATTTAAAGTGAAAATTTTGAAATGCTCCATGCGACTCAATTTTTGCTTTTTTCTCAAACAATTTGCATTTTATTAGAGAACAGAACATTGCCAAGAACTTTGGGTATCCGTTTAAGGATTGGTCCATTATTAACTGCACAGTATTTTTTTTCGCGTAAAGCAATAGTTTTTGTTGCAAATATCACATAAAAATCAAAACTTTAATATTTTTAAGCAACATAAAATTATCTTAAATCTTAATGCATACCCAGTTATATCAAACTACTACCAAAGTAGCATATTCTGAAATTTGAAGCATATCGAACAAAAATTAAAGTCGCATGGAGCTTTCTTCAATCCGTGTCAGCATCGAATTTTCCAGTCCGAGATAAATGACGTTAAAGTCTAATTTCACCTACATTTCATGATATTCGGATTTTAATACCTCCCGAAAGATATTTTCACGATGAATAAATATTCGACATTAATAACAATGTAAGAATTTATTGAAACTTAGTTTACATGTTTGAAACTTAGTTTTACTTACATTTTCGACTTTGTTTACATGTTTTACAGCCATTTTAATCGAAAACACGCTTTGTTTACTTTTTTTTTTACACCCATATAACTTCGCGATAAGACATCAGATCAGCAAGAGGTTTTTTTCATACGATTCAGCGCACTTCATATATTGTTACTTCCACGGAATAAAAAAAAATCATATTTTTGACCGATTTGAGCTAGTTGGAAGGTCCAAGGTCCCCTTAAGCAGACTTGACTACAATATTACTCAGAAAGTTACTAGATTAAATCTATTTACGAATTTCTCTGTCCCAGCTATTTTCTATGCGCAATGCCGGTGTTTTTGTTTACCCCTTAAATCATGTACACTTGGTTAAATGGAAACAGCAAAGTCTGTCACTCTTCCGAGATTTTGGGAGATTACTTTTTGATATGGATTACACTTTCGTGTGCATTCCACATGAATTTTGCAAAATACACAAAAATTATATTTTCTGTGTGTGTGTGCTCGCGCGCGTGTGTGTGTTTTGAGATTTTATTATTGAGCAATCACGATTGCTTATTGTTCTCACTTGACTGTTTTTGGCGTTCATTTGATTTTCTTTTCCCGCCAGCACCCTCCGCAGCATCACCGTCGACCGGTTCATCACGATGCTGCATTTCTAGCAAAAACCGTCTCCAGGTTTCGTTAATATCCTGCAATTACACGCATACATACACGCACCTACACACATATACATATATACACCTACACACACATACATTCACCTTCACACATACACAAACACATACACACACAAACACACACACATACATTCACCTTCACACATACACAAACACATACACACACAAACACACACACCTACATACACACAACTACCCACACACTCATGCCTGCACACAGACACAAACACACATGCCTACACACAAACACACATACCCCCCACACAAAAACACACACGCCTACATATACACACATACTCGTGATTGCGAAAAACATAATTTGTATTCAAAATGACAAAATTCAAATTAATTTTTTTATTTATTTCATTTTATTTTTTTCTGGTTGACTATTTATTTATTTATTTATTTAAGAAATTTTTGTATGCTTTTTCCTTTTAAATGACGTTAGATTATATTTGGATGCAGCAGCGCGCGAGTAAAGAAAACTGGAATGACACTGTATCTATTGCTCCTAGATGATTCAGTATGCTTTGATCTCATCCGTTTAATTAACAACATTAAACGAAATTTAGCTAATCAAATTAAAATCATGTTCCTGCCACACTCGAAGAGAGTTTCGAAGTTGAAATTCCATTTTTTAGTTGCTACCATTTTACACATTTTCCTGCATCAACGTACGATTGTTTAACTTGTAGTTATTATGTTTGAAGCACTATCCTTTATACTGTCTGAAGAAAAATCGGCCAGCTTATATAACACTTGCATTTAAAATGTAGCAATGTTGGCTTTTCTGTAAATAGGACTGTTGTGATTGCATGTTTTTCTTTGTTAAGTACAGCGTGTATGTGTGTGTATGTGTTTCAGTTTTATTCACAACTAGTGGTACCTGCACGGCTTTGCCTGTAGTTGAAAATTAAAAGGTCATTCGGTTCGCCTGTATATTTACAAATAATGGATGACGAATTTCTCACCAATTGGCTATGTTCATTCGCTCTCCCATTCCACGTCATGATAATTTCGTAATTTACTCGTCCATCTTATGATAATTTTGCTCCGGAAAATGTTCTTAAGATTGAAATAGAAAAAGAACAAAATCGAATTTTCGAAAATCGCTTCGAGGTGCACACCCCTACGCTACAAACTAACTTTGTGCCAAATTTCATGAAAATCGGTCGAAAGGTCTAGGCACTATGCGCGTCACAGAGATCCAGACATCCTCTAGACATCCGGACAGAGAGACTTTCAGCTTTATTATTAGTAATGATAGCCCTAGATAGCACATATCCGTTTTAAAAATGTTGAGAAAACTTTGCTATCAAATGTGGTTTTAACGCCAATGTGCCCCATTTTTATGCCATTTTTCCACCTCTTTTTCAGCTTAAAATAGCGTTCAGTATAGATGAATAATATAGAAATATCACCTCTTTTCAACTTTTGTTTCAGCATTACAAGTATTTTATAAAGGACTAGCTGCGTTGCCCGACTTTGCCCGGTCTACCTTGAAAATAAAAATTGTGTCAAGTGACGTATATTCAACAATCAGGCTATGCGCGTAACAGACATACAGAGATCCAGAAACACAGACATCCAGACACACAGACATCCAAAAACACAGACATCCAGAGACACAGACATCCAGACACACAGACATCCAGACACACAGACACACATATTTTCAGCTTTGTTTTTAGTAAAGACTAGCTGCGTTGCCCGGCTTTGTCCGGTCAACCATGAAAATAAAAATTGTGTCAAGTGACGTATATTCAACAATCAGGCGTAAAAAATAAATAAAAAAAAAACATCATGATTTCTCTTCAAACAATGACGACAGATATTAAAATACTTTTAATTAAATCCGGAAAGATGGATTTAAAATGCGTAACCATGGAAACAAAATAAAATAAGTTTAAGAAATTAAAATGCGAAAAAAAATGGTTCACAATTTGAATGGAATCGAGATTTTTTAAACTTGATTTAAAAAGGCTTGTCCCTTTTTTTCCTTTCGAGATAAACGCTTATTCTTTCGACCATAGGTCGAGTTAGATCTGGAGTAAAAAAGGTCGCTTTTTCCAATGGTGTCAAAAAGAAAGCTGTGGGACAATCCCTTCAGTTTTTATTGATTTATTTTAATGAAGAAAGTAGTACAGAAATTTCAGCAAAGCCTAAAAAAAATTCGAGCTAAAAACGCAAATAACTCCCGCCGCAATAGAGTTAGAGCATTGAAACAAATTGCGTAGAACGCGGAAAATTCAACCCTTTCTAACGATATGTAATATTAATATGTGCAAGTCATTTTTCACCCCCATATTTGAGACTTTATGTGAAAATTGGGTTTAAATTGGGATAAAAAAGAGAACTATTCATTGAATTGTTTTCGAACTGGTCTGCAAACCTTCTCAGGACTTAAAGGAACAAACTGTGCAAATTTCAGCAAAATCGGCCGGGTAGTTCTCGAGTTTTGCGAGTTCAAACACACAGACGCTTTTTGGAGACTTCATTTTATACTATGTAGAGATGAATAACATAGAAATATCGCAGTTTCAAACAAATTTTTACGCTAAAAAAAGTGTACTTTTATCGCCAAAATATAACGCTATAATCTATTTTGTTCTTTTGCAAATAGTATTAAAAAAATATATATATACCCATTGGAGCGATTCTAAAACGTAATATAGCTTAGTCTTTGTCTACTCATTACATAGAAGTTATTCTTTAAATACCAACAGGGCAATTCTCGAAAAAATGTCCCTTGCGTAACGCTAAGTTTTTTATTTTTTACAGCTAAGCAAAGTCTTCAAAAAATAATGCTGTTGGGGGGAAAATACATGCTTTAATATACTATCAAGGCATAACAGTTAATCCCATATTGAAATAATAGTTACTTGAATAAAATAAACTGAGCATTATCCACGTCACATTTTTTCGAGAATCGCCCAATAGCAGTTTTCATAGGAATATTAATGAATATGTATAAAATATACATGTTCTGAACAATCATAGTCATAATACACTTATAAAAACTACTTTTGATGCTTAAAAATAACATTTTTATTCAATGATTAAGTTTTTAGAGATGAAATATATCGTTTTAGGATCAATGCAATATAGAGCGCATACCGATATCAACAACCATGTCTGCAGATTTGTTTCACTTAGTTTCTAGCCCGATAGAACTTCATATGCAGGGTGTATCGGAAGTGCTTCAACAAACTTAGAGGGATGATTTTACTCATCTAGGCGACTAATAATTGCAGAAGAACACATAGTCGCAGACGAAAAGCACTACATGCACACGAAACCAGAGACCCGCTGATGCAAAACAAGTATCAACTTTAATACACAAGGATGATTTTACACATAGTTTTAGTTTTTTGAAAAGGAATGAAAGCACTTGTTAAATTTACGCACTGCGTCTGTAACACATGACACCAACCGATGACAACACACCAATCGTCGACGCAAACTATAAAAATATTTCAAAATTGACATCGACAATCAGCTGATATTGATGGAACTTTTCTAATTACTAGTCGAAAACACTACTAAATTATTAGTCAAGTTTTCAAAAAAATTCGCTATTAATAGGCTTTTACTTAATGTGTAGGCTTCTTTTTTTTTTGAGCAATCACGATTGCTTATTGCTTTCATTTGACTGTTTTTGGCGTCCTATCATTTTATTTTCCCGCCAGTACCCTCTGCAGCATCACCGTCGACCGGCTCCTCACGATGCTGCTCCTTTAGCGAAAACCGTCTCCAGGTTGCGTCCATATCCTACACTTACACGCATGAATACACGCACTTACACACACACAACACACACATACATACACAAACACATACACACACGCATACATACAGACACGTACACATACATACAGATAACTACACATACACACACACCTACACACAGCTACCCACACACTCATACCTGCACACACACACAAACACACATGCCTCCACACACATACACATACCCCCTACACACAAACACACATACCCCTACACACAAACACACATACCCCCCCACACACATAAACACACACGCCTACATACACACACTCGTGATTGCGAAAAACATAATTTGAATTCAATAGGTCAAAATTCAAATTAATTTTTTTTTAATTTTAAACGTGGAAGTATTTCTATAGCAACACGTAGACGAAATAGTATTTACCTATGCGTATAAACACATTACAAGACCGTGATCTCGGATCAAGTCTCCGAGTTTAAAAACTTTAAGTATCACCAATTTTACTACTCAAATATATTTGGAAAGTACAGTAAACGAAGTCCCAAATTTGTACTTCTTTCACGTGCAACGTAGTTTCGAAACTTCTACCACATCATAAAAACGTTGAATGTATTGTTCAGCTTCGTCAAGAAAACTAACTATCTCTTTGACACACAATCCAAAAAAATATTCTCACTTCTGAAAGCTGACACTGACACATAACTTTATATACATGTGCAGAACAGATTATCTGAAACATGGGTGTGTAAACGTACCATGGCTGCACGGTAGAATAGTCAATATTAAAATCGTCTTTTTGCATTTTCGATATTTGGGAAAGGGAACAAATTTCCCGAGAGGGATCAAAAATACCATAATATCTTTCAACATTATTCTTCATTATGAAATGAAAATAACTGGGACATTTTAAGAGGCAAGTCAGAAATGTTTTAAACTACTTAGATTATTTCTGTTTGTTTTTTTCTTTACAAAATCAATTAGTCAATTCAAACTATTTTTCCTACCTTTTTACTTATTCGTCTACCTAAAATCAGTTAAATATTATGGTAACGGACTTGATAAATTGACCTACAATTTTGAGAAAAACAGTTCACAAAATGTATACCTTCCATAAACATAAGTTCTTAATTAATCATATATTTCCAAATACTTCAAATATATGCATGAGCAACTCTTTTACTTTATGCGTGAAATTTAAAGTGAAAAAATATGTGTAACTCTTGAAATGTATGAATTTCTTGAAATCGACCCACCTGAAAGATTTTAAAAGTTTTTTTTTTCGTCTCTAATCCTGAATTTTCAAGAGATTCGATTTACTACGATAGACAACATTATCGAGATCTCCCAAGTGTCGAGATGTCATGGAATGACTTTATGGTACAATAGCAATTTATTCTTTTTATAGAACTACAGAAACATTTAAAATATCACACAATACTTTAAGAAACGTATTCAAATGTTGCTATAATGTTTCAAAACGATATCTTGCAAAATCATTTTTTTTTTCTTACCTAACGATCATATCATGGAAAGAGTAAAAAAAAACAACTGTCAAATAAAATTTGGAATAAAAATCGATGTAACTTTACTTTAAGTAACCGAACGTTTACTTGCGTTTCCAGAAAAAATCATGCACACAGCTAAATTCTTTTAGCAAAAATCTTTTCTAAGTACAGACGTAAGTTTTACGTTAAGTAAATCCTTAAGTTTTCATAAAAACTAAATTTATAAGCGCTAGCGTTTATTAAAGATGTAAGTTGAAGCATTTGTAATTGAAGAAATGTCTGCAATTAAAAATTCAACTTTAAAAAATGTGGAAATGGGACTTACCTTTAATTAGAAAGAATTTTTGTGATGAGATTTTTTTCCAACTAAATATTTTACGCGAACTAAAGACAATGGTCATGTCTTTGAAGTTTGGGACCAAAAATAACTTGACACTTCCAATTTACAAAATATCATAGCGGTAAACTCATTTCCCAATCATAGCAGAAACTTTTGACAACTTTACTCGACGCGCGGCGAGCACAGAATGAATGGACAGCATCAATGGATTGGATTTCGCGTAAGAGAGGGAGTTTTTCCCTTTCTCCTGCAGCTTTTTCCCTAATTTCCCCTCTGATGAGAGCGTTACATTGTTCTCACGAGTTCAATTCTTCAGAACGAGAATTAATGAATTATTAATAGCAGAATTAGCATTGAAGATCGAGCTAGAACAAATGGGAAAATTAATTAATTATTCAGAAAAGTGCAAAAAAGGTTTTAAATGATAGAAATAAGGGCGTTGAAAATACTTCGGATACTTCCAAGTTTCGAAGGTTAAAAGAAGAAGATACAAAGTAACTGAAATTCTATTTTACATTTATTCTATCAAATATTATCTTTTCACACGTTTTACGTTCAAAACGTCTGTTTGTCACACAGTTAGACATTTTTTACTTCCTTTTACAAAAAAGGAAGTATTGTATTCGCAAAAAAAATTTCACTCAAAAATCGACCTTAATTTCCATTTTACTCAATCTCGAATGAACAGTGAGTTTTTTTTTTTTTTTTTTTTCGACTCGACCACACTTGGAAAAGTGCCTAAGAACGTATAGATACGCGAAATATCCATAATGACGAATCCCGAGTTAATTACAACGAAATTTCTCGTGACGTCTCTATGTACGTAAGTATGTGTGCATGTCTGTCGCATAACTCAAGAACGGTAAGTCCTAGAAAGTTGAAATTTGGTACGTAGACACCTAGTGGGGTCTAGTTGTGCGCCTCCCCTTTTAGTTGCTTTCGGGTGCTTCTAAAGGGGTCTTTTGCCCCTTTGGGGGGGCAATCATGGTTACTTTCGATGTAAACTCAAGTGGTGTTATAATTTGGCGGACACTTGGCGATATATCGCCAGTCTTTTGGTCGTCAAGTTTTGTCGCCAACTTGGCGATAAATTTGGCGATTTTCTTAAAATTTGATTTTAGTTTGACCACTGTAGGTGATATTTAGAGAGCAAACTATTGAATCACATTAAAATTGCCGATAATGAGGAAATAACATTAAATTGGAGTAAAAGGAAGTCATGTGATGCACACATCAGCTCGTTTTAATTTTAAGGCGGTTCAAAGGAAATGGTATTAAACGTTACTGCGGGTCTAGATCAAGACTTTATTCAAAGTATGCATCACAGGCCGAAGCACCACGATTTCCCTGATTAACAAACCGGAGATTTCCCTGTTCCCAGAATTTCTGTGGGCGTGACGAGACCCAGATCTTCCCAAAGTCTTTGAGTTTGTGTTCAAGTTGAAGTGCTTCAATTTCAGATGCTTTCTCAAAGGACCAAACACATGGAAGTCACAGGGTGACATGTCTGGCCTGTAGGGTGGATAGTCAGGCTGCTCTCGCTTGAACTTGGCCAGTGTCGTATGGGTGACTCTGGAGACGTGTGCGGACGCGCGTTATCACGGAGCAGATCCAGTCTTTTGTTCTTCATGAGCCTGCGTAGCCTTTGAGTGACTCAAAGCACACATCAGAGTTAATGATTTGCCTGTACTCAAATAATTTAACAATTGTGGACCTCGTACGCTGAAAAAGACGGTCGATCGAACGGTGCTCTTTGTAAGAGTCTCTGATAAGCTCTTAAGTAGTCCCCATAGTTTTCTCATATTTTATGCTTTTATTTTACAGTTCAGTGAAAACAGTTCTGTTTTTAAATGACTTCATATTTTCTTTTTTCGAGTTATCCACACGTTCTATTGGAATATTTAATATTATTTAACATCTTGTTTTATTTACTTGGTAAATTATAATATATTTTAAGTTTTGAAAGACTTTAGTTTAATAAACTTTTACCTTTTAATTTATCTCTTTAAACCTTTACATTTTAATGGCACTCTTAATTTTGTTTAAGGGTTTATTTTAATTGAAAGTCCACTAAAAAGACAAAATAATGTATGATATCGCCAAATTAGTAGATTATAAGCAATCAAACAAAATGTCAATTATTAACATCGATAAAGATGCCCTAATTTTGTAAAATGACACCAACAAGAAATTTTTTACTTTTCAACTGTGATAATTCCAGCATACCTCTAATGCACTCCTATTCACACTCTAGCCAGAATGTCTTTGTTTCTCAAGAGAATAAAACTCCCTTCCCGGACTTGATTCGAACGTTGAAATGGAATATTTAATGTTATTTAACATCTTGCTTTATTTACTTCGTAAATTATAATATATTTTAACAGTTTTTAAATAATTTACTTTAATAAACTTTAACCTTTTTAAACCTTTACATTTTTATGGGACTCTTAGTTTTGTTTAAGGTTTTGTTTTATTTGAAAGTTCACTAAAAAGACAAAATAATGTATGATATCCCCAAATTAGTAGATTATAAGCAATCAAACAAAATGGCAATTATTAAAACTGGTAAAATTGCCATAATTTTGTAAAATGTCACCAAAAAGAAAATTTTTACTTTTCAACTGTGATAAGTCCAGCACACCTCCAATGCACTCCTATTCACACTCTAGCCAGAATGTCTTTGTTTCTCAAGAGAATAAAACTCCCTTCTGGGACTCGATTCGAGCGTTGAAATGGTCACTTCCGAGAATTCTTCTTTGTCACTTCTGTGAATCCCCTTCTTGTCAAGTTGAAAACCATTTGCTCTTCCCAAGATGGATGAATCCACTAATGCCT